>NW_005354829.1:1576970-1578540 GCF_000412655.1 Myotis brandtii | reverse complement strand
TACACATCTATCAACAAGTGAATCTAAAAATCAAGTGAATAAATAATCTGATGAACAGAATAAACTGGTGAATATAATAGAATCAGGGGCATAGAAATGGAGTGGACTGACAATTCTTGGGGGGAAAGGGGTGTGGGGGTGCAGGAAGAGACTGGACAAAAATCGTACACCTATGGATGAGGACAGTGGGGGGGGATAAGGGCAGAGGGTGGGGTGGGAACTGGGTGGAGGGGAGCTATGGGGGGAAAAAAGAGGAACAACTGTAATAATCTGAACAATAAACATTTAATTTAAAAAAATAAAATAAAACACAGGTTGAGTCAGGCCTGGAAGATACTATCAATTGAAAACCATTTGAATGCATTTTCAGTGAGACTTGTGATGTTACAAAGTGAAATCAAGTAGCCTGAAAGGCACCAGATGTAGAAATTGAAAAACCCATTACTACGAATGTCAAAAACTGAAAAATAATATTAAACAAAGTGGAGCATGTTGTTTGTTAATATATTTACCAGCAATCACTGGTTTCATATCAGCTGCAAGTCTCCTGTTCTTTCAAAGTTCTCTACAATTCTGATTGTTTTTTCAACTTTCTGAAACTTTACTGTTGTAGAGGTTTCCACATAGCCTGTGGGTACTCTGTTTTCAGGAAGTTTCTACCAATTCACTGTAGTCTCTTTGGTATATTCATGTCATCTTTCTCCCCCAAGGCCTGTTTCCTTACAACATTTTGAAGCAATGGCTTGGCATTCTTTCCAACTATCTTCTAAACTGCTCTTAGACCAGCCCCTGCCTCCTTTGCTATTCCCATGATCCTAATACAGGCTCTCTTCATCTTTCACCTGAACAACTCCAGAAGATCCCAAACTTGTCTTACTGCTTCACTTCTCATCTATTTTTCAACATTACCTCTACAGGTACCTTTAGAAAACAC
This sequence comes from Myotis brandtii, assembly GCF_000412655.1. NCBI lineage: Eukaryota > Metazoa > Chordata > Mammalia > Chiroptera > Vespertilionidae > Myotis > Myotis brandtii. Next base: position 1,577,606 of record NW_005354829.1, on the reverse strand, counting down.
ATCTGATGGTGTCAACTTCCTGTCAAAATATGTAAACTCAATATATGAAAATGAACGTGTTAATATTTCCATATACCAACAACAAATAATTTATATGCCTAAGCAGAGCTTCACAGGCTCATTCTAAGATTTTCATGGGAATGGGAAAGACCAGGAATAACTAAAACTTTTTTTCTGGGGATGAACAAGTTATTAAGACTCACTCTACCAGTTATTGCGACTTATTATAAAGCCATGGTAATTCCAAGAATGTGGCATTAATGCACAGATAGACAAGGAAACCAATGAAACAGAATGAGGAGGCAATGCCATGCCATCTTAATTACAAGTAAGAGTATACTCATTTCAGTTAATGTTCTGGAATAAGTACATATTCATATGGAAAATGATGAAAGTGCCCCTTTACCATTTACACATAAAAGAATCAATATGCTCTGAAATCAAATATCTACACTAATAAAAGAGAAACATGGTAATTAGCGTACGACCGCTACCCTTCCCATTGGCTAATCAGCATATCCTTATGCAAATTAACTGTCATCCAAGATGGCGGCCGGCAGCCAGGCAGCTGGAAGCGAACATGAGGCTTCCTTGCTGCAGTGACTGCAGACTCCAACATTCCCCGCCTGACTTGCC
>NW_005354829.1:1569734-1575931 GCF_000412655.1 Myotis brandtii | reverse complement strand
ACGTTAGAGGCCTGGTGCCCATGATTCGTGCACTGGTGGAGGGGCGTGACCTGCGGGGATCGGCCCGCTGTGGGAGTGCCACTCATCCCGTTCAGCCGAGCAGCGCTCCCACTGTGGGAGCACACTGACCACCAGGGGGCAGCTCCTGCATTGAGCATCTGTCCCCTGGTGGTCAGTGTGCATCATAGTGACTGGTCAACTGGTCGTTCTGGTCATTCAGTCGCTGGGCTTTTATTATATAGGATATATATAGAGAGAGAATCAATACGTTTAATGTGGAAAACAAAGCTGTAAACATTTGAGGGGATGATGTAGGAGAGTATCTTTCTGGCTTCAGGAGAGGAAAAGTTTTCTTAAATAAGACATAAAATCAACCAGAAAAAGAGAAATTTATATATATATTTATCAGTGCATTAAAATTAAGAACTTATAATTCATCAAAAGAGACATTAATAAAGTAAAAAAAAATGAAACCAAGCCCTAGCCAGTTTGGCTCAGGGGAAAGAGCATCGGCCTGCAGACTGAAGGGTCCCTGGGTCAATTCCAGTCAAGGGCACATGCTTGGGTTGCGGGCTTGATCCCCAGTAGGGGGCATGTGGGGGGCAGCCAATCAATGATTCTCTCTCATCATTGATGTTTCTATCTCTCTCTCCCTATCCCTTCCTCTCTGAAATCAATAAAAAATATATTTTAAAAAAACCACAACAATAGTGGGGAAAGCTATGGCAACATGTAAAACCAGACAAACATTTATATCCAAAACATGTTTACAAAAAAAAAACAAAAAGAATTTAAAGGCAATTCTACTACACACCCACCAGATTGGCAAAAATTAGAAGTCTGACAATATCAAGTGCTGACAAGGATATGGAGCACTGGGAACACGCACACCGCTTGTAGCAGGTAAAATGGTCATGTTGCTTTAGAAAATAGTCTGGCCTCTTCTATTCAATTTGAAGATATGGTTCCCTTATGACCCAGAAAGGACACTCCCTTAAAAAACTTGTGTGCATATGCATGAGAAGACAGTGCAAGTACAGTCACAGCAACATGGCTTGTATGATCTAAAAGGTGGAAACTACAGATGTGTCTATCAACAGGAAGTTGTCTAGGGCAGTGGTCGGCAAACTCATTAGTCAACAGAGCCAAATATCAACAGTATTTCTTCAAAATAGACTCACCCAGGCTGAAAACCGACTTCTGCGCATGGGCCACGAAGTTTCAATCGCACTGTACGTGCGCCCGCATGTGGTATTTTCTGGAAGAGCCACACTCAAGGGGCCAAAGAGCCGCATGTGGCTCGCGAACCGCAGTTTGCCGACCACGGGTCTAGGGTATTCAGATAATGGAAAACTACCTGTCAAAGAAAATGAACACCTACATAAAGCAGGTAAAGGCATTAAGCAAAAGAATATATATAGAGACTGACTTAATGTATATAAAATTCAAAGCAAGTAAAACTAAATTGCAGTGTTTAGGGATTTAGGTGGTTAAACTCTGAGAGATGGTAAAATTATAAAGTTAAGCAAGGTCAGGATTGTGTTTAACATTAGAGGGGAAGGTGTAACTAGGAAGGATTTCTGGTGTGCCGGCATGGCATCACCTGTGACCTGGGTGGTGGCTGTTACATGAGTGTTTGCTTTATAATTTTTTCAGTAAACAATATGTTTAGGCTTTCTGCACTTTCCTCTATATGGAATATATTTCACAATATAACCAGATTGAAAACAAATATTTTTACTAGACAAATGTACATCAAAATACACAGACGTATTCCTTATAGACCCAGTTGGGTCAATTATTGTTTTGGGGTGAGGAAATATTTGCCCCATTTTGAATAATTATTTATTGATCTTGCAATCCTTGCATTGTCACAGACTCACAGACTATAAATCTTTTTCCATCTCTCTAAACTTGGCTTTCAAATTTTTTTCATTATGTACTCTCTGACTACTCCCATGGGAATGATATGCAGGTAGAATCCAGAAATATTTATTGAGTGTGTGTGTAAATATAACTGGGAAACGTTTAGTTGCAAAGGGAAAGCAAGCCATTGGCAATATCCCTGTGACCATCGTGTGAAGACCCCTGGAAAGTGCAGGCTGCTCTCTGCCTGGGACCAGAGCTTCAGACAGAGCATAGGGCTGTCACCCCAGCCACCGCCAGCCCTGGGGACTCAGACTGCCGTTCCTGTTTCGTCTTGTTCTTTTCAATTCTCTCCACACAGCTGATATCGCAGCTTTTTTAATTAAAGAAGAAAATGAAATGTCTTACTTGGCAGATTTTTAATATCTGACTAGTCTATTGCTGCTGCTGTTGCTACCTTATAATTGTATAGCTTATTACCTGCTCATTTGTTCTGTGAACAATGCTGCTTCTGATCAGACACAGGAACTGTGCTGGGCACTGCTCTTCAGAAGCCCTGCCCACCACAAGCTCAGTCACTTCCTTAGCTCAGGTACCCTTTCCAACAATGCTAGGGGGGTAGGCTATGGATATGTTGTAATTTATTGCTTTTTTCAATTGGATTTTGTATTGGTTATACTTTGCTATAAACAACTGACCCTAAAACTTAGTGGCTTAAAGAAACAACCATTTACTTAGCTCCAATTCTGTGAATTAGTTAGGCATGTTTGGACCCGCTCACCTACTTTCAGCTGGACTCACTGGTGAGTCAGCTAGGAGCCTCACTCATATGTCTGGCCACAATGACAGGAGACTGGGCCACCATATCTCATCATCCTGTAGGGTACCCCAGGGTTCTCTACAAGGCAGGCACAGAGTTCAGAAGCAGCGTGAGGGCAAGACCAATGTGCAGGCATGTGGCAAGTCTGCACACGTCACATTGGCTAATTAATGTCCATCAGTTCAAAGAAAATCACATGGTCAGTCAAACCTAGAAGCAGTGTGGGAAGGTATGACAACACTGTGTGAACGCAAACAATGATGACCCCATGGCCATCTTTGTGATCCACCACAGACCTAGAGTACCTCTCCCAAGGCCACACAGTGAGGATGTAGCATGGCAGCCACAGCTCCTGGCTCCTCACGTCCAGTTCAATCAGTATTCTCTGTCCCAGGGCAAATAAACAGGGAAGAGAAGCTCGTGGAGGTGGCCAGTAGGGAGGGTGTTCCGGAGAAGCTGATTAGGGAGTCATGCAGGACTCAAAGTGGTTATCGAGGTGAAATTAACTGAAAAATTGCCGTATGTTTGCTTTGTTTTGTGCGGTGCTAATCAATCTATACTAATAAAAGGGTATTATGCTAATTAGACCGGAAGACCTTCCGGACGTCCTTCCAGAAGCCATGGTGGTGGGGCCAAGGCAGAGGTGGTTAGGGGCGATCAGGCCAGGAGGGGGACAGTTGGGGGTGATCAGGCAGGCAGACAGAGGGGTTAGGGGTAATTAGGCAGGCAGGCAGGCATGCAGGTGAGCAGTTATGAGTCAGTGGTCCCAGATTTTGAGAGGCATGTCCACCTGCCAGTGGGATCGGGCCTAAACCGGCAGTTGGACATCCCCCATGGGGTCCCAGATTGGAGGGGGGGGGGGGGGGGGGGGGGGGGGGCGGGAGGGGGGCACCGGCAGGTGAGTGGTTAGGAGCCAGTGGTTCTGGATTGTGCAAAAGATGTCTGACTACCGGTAGTCGGACATCCCCCAAGGGGTCCCAGATTGGAGAGGGTGCAGGCCGGGCTGAGGGACACCCCGCCCCCGCATGCACAAATTTCGTGCACCGGACCACTAGTTTAGAATATAAGAATCATCCACAACAAAAATGTGAAGATGAACATTGATTCATTCCTCCCATCCTTTCATGTCCTTCCACCTTCCCTCCATCTCCCCAGGGTCACCATCTCAATCCAGCTCTCTAAGAGGAGTCCTTCATCTCCCTTGCAAGTACTCACAACATTAAACTGGGTTTCACAGAGTGAAGTCCACTAAATTTGTTTGCATAAATTGAAAGGAGTTTCAGGAGTAAAATAGGCAGGTGTAGGGAGTTTTAGGAATAAAGAGGGTCCGTGGGGGAGGACTGCAAAGGTGGGAGCTTGGAGCTGCCAAGGCATACATTCACAGAGAGAGAAAAAAAAAAAGAGGTGCCACAGGATAAGGGGAGAGGAAGACATAGAATAAGGGGAGAGGAAGACATCCATTCCCAGAAGATAGGGAAGAGCCGCAGGGTATAGGGAGGAAGAGGAAACAAACTTTCACAGGCGATAGAGAAATGCTGACAAATGGGAGAAAAAGGAAAACAGATTTTCATAGGATTCTGCCACTGAAGGGAGAGAACAAAGGGGGCACCATGTGGGTTTTGAGCTTTGAAGCTGATATTCTACCAAATGGAAGGCAGCATCAAGAGTCAAAGAACTGCAGCCTTTATAAACCTTCGGAAAAAGGAGTTTAGTGGGCTACCCCCTTTGGCACCCCCTCCCTATGTGGGAGTCTGTACTTGTTTCCAATAAATGTCCACCCTTTTCATCTACCACCATTTGTCCATGGCTTTGTTCTTTGAATCCACCTGGACACGAACCAGGGAAAGAAATCACCCTTGCATCCTGCTCAGGAAAAACTTCTACATTTTTTATTAAAGAAGCCTTTTTGTCAGCGAGTTTATTCTTCAAACTTCGTGAGGACAAGAACCCACGGAAAGAAAAGTCTGCACCCCGAACCTCACGTTTCAGTAGCATAAAAAAAACAATTTTTTAAAAAAAGCTACACCAAAATATCAAACTATTTCCCCTGGGAATATTTATTTTCTTAGCAGCACTGTTAATGCTGCGACGAGTGTTCAGTCTTGGCATGCCAGGGAGGGTTCCTCCGTGAGAAGTTCAGTTTTCCATTCCTCCCATTTCTTATTCGGAACATTGCAGCTCATTCCCCACGTTGGGGAAAGCCAATGGACATACCCTGGAGGGGACCATGGCGCCAGACCTGCCTGTTTTGGCTCAGACTCCTGCACTGACTACCTCTTCCTCCTTGAGCAGGTTGTTAGCACTGAGACTCAGTGTCCTCTTCTGTGAAATGAGGATCACAGAGCCCATCTCAAAGGACATGCCAGGGCCTGAATCGGACCAGTCTGTACAGAGCGTGCTGAGCACAGAGCGTGGCTCACCGTGGATACTCTTTAATTGGTCATCTCTACTATGATTGATAATATTATCATTTAAAGCCAAATCAGGAATGATTAGTTCACAAACTGAGGTTACAGGGGAAACTAGACCTATCTCTAGGTAATTCCCAGGCTCTCTCTCTTTTTGTTTGTTTCCTTAAGTTCATTAAATCTCATTTACAGCAAACCAGATAAACCATTTCCTGATGTCCTCTTGAGTCGGGTGGTTTTTCCTGAGCAGGATGCAGGGGTGATTTCTTTCCCGGGTTCTTGTCCAGATGGATTTGAAGAAGGAAGCCATGGACAAAAGGTGGTAGGTGAAAAGGGTGGACACTTATTGGAAACAAGTGCAGACTCCCATGTACGGAGGGGGTCCCAAAGGGAGTAGCCCACTAAGCCCCTTTTTCTAAGTTTTATAAAGGCTGCGGTTTTTTTTGTTTCTTGATAGTCCCTTCTGATTGGTCACTATAGCAGCTTCAAAGCTCAAACCCCACACAGGCCCTCCCTCTTCCTCTCCCCCTTCGGTGGTAGAATTCTCCATCTCCTGTGAAAATCTGTTTTCCTCTTTCTCCCATTTGTCAGCATTTCTCTATCCCCTGTGAAAGTTTGTTTCCTCTTCCTCCCCATACCCTGCAGCTCTTCCCTATCTTCTGTGAATGGATGTCTTCCTCTCCCCTTATCCTGTGGCCCCTTTTGTTCTCTGTGAATGTATGCCTTTTGGCAGCTCCAAGCCTTCCTCCCCCATGGACCCTCTCAAACTTTCTAAACCTGCCTATTTTACCCCCACCTGCCAGGCCCGTGTCCACATTACCTGCAGCTCCCTTTCCCTATTCAGAGGACAGATGTTATTGACCTTCCTTCGCTCCATCAGGAAACTGCACTGTCTTCTTAGAGCAGTGGTTCTCAACCGTCTGGCCCTTTAAATACAGTTCCTCATGTTGTGACCCAACCATAAAATTATTTTCGTTGCTACTTCATAACTGTACTGTTGCTACTGTTATAAATCGTAATGTAAATATCTGATATGCAGGATGGTCTTAGGCGACCCCTGTGAAAGGGTCGTTCGACCGCCAAAGGGGTCGTGATCCACAGGT
>NW_005354829.1:1550971-1568417 GCF_000412655.1 Myotis brandtii | reverse complement strand
CATTAAACAAAGATTTTCTAACTTATTTCTAAAGAACCCTGGAGACACGAAAAGCAGTCTCATATATAAGAAATGTCAGTTACTTCAGTTTTGCTTGAAATTACTCCTAGAAAAACAGTATAGATATTTTATTCAAGGACATAAAACAAGAATAAAAATAAGACAAGCTGCCACATTAAACAAAGATTTTCTAACTTATTTCTTGAGGACCCTGGAGACATGAAAGAAGTCAGTCTCTTTCCTTGATCTCTCCTTAAAGAAGAGGCAATTGCTACAGACAGTGTGCTAGATTTTCAAGTGCTGACATGCAGAGATGCCCATGAGAGAGAAAATGAAAAAAAAAAACAAAAAAACAAAGCAAGCTGCTGAACCGTATTCCTAGATAGATTCCATTATTTATATACATGTTTGTAAATGCAGATAAAATGTTCTGGAAAACACACTAAACTATTAATAGTGTTACCTCAAGGGGGAACAGTGAGGCTGGGGAAAGTTGGGAAGCAGGACTTTCTTCACATGTTTATAATATTTGAGAAACTTCCAATTGTGCATTTTATGATTCCACACATTTACCATAAAAAATAGCATGATACCTGTTATGATGGACATTTTCACAGTTTCTCACTGTGGGGGATGGGTTCAGCAGAGCCTTGAAGACTAAGCAGGCGTCAGTCAGATGGAATAACAGAGGAAAGGCATTAACGGCAGACAGTCTGTGCAAAGGCACAGAGGCCCAGAAGGAGGGAAGGTATCTAATACGTGTAGTGGTTTGGACAAAGCAAATCTTGGGTAGATATGGGAGAAGAGTGGAAGGTGATGGTAGAAAGCTGATCCATATCTCAATATTTCCCAATCTAATCATTGAAATGGCACTCCCCCATGATGCTGTGATTAGCAGGAGACAGGGATCACTGGCAGTCATTGTAGAGACTCCCTAAACCCTAGGAGTCCTACTCACCCAAATAATCACATTCAGATCTAGACCGACACTAACACTATGTTCAAGCTTTTCATTTACAGATAAGGAAGCTGAGACACAGGGTGGTTCTGTGACTCACTCAGGTCTAGCCTCGAGTGAGAATCGAGGTCTCGGAGCCCCATTTTAATATTTTTTACCCCACCCTGCAGCTGCTTCTACACCCAGCCCAAGTCCCACCTCCCAGCAGCTCCAGTCCCTCGGACGGTTCACCAGGAACACAAGCCTCTAGGTTGCTTACCTGGTATTGAACCAAACAGGGCCTGAATGATGGCTGCGTGTTCTAGAGTGACTGCCTTACCTCCCCCCGAACCTCATCTAAGCAAGAACCATGTCTCAGACATCATTCTTTCCCTCCTAAAGAAAATCCCAGAGCCTCCTGCCCACAGAAGGAACTTAGTGAACAGTTTGCTGACTAATGAAACTTAAAAACTGCAAGGAAGCATAAATGTCAGGAGAGGAAAAGTGATATCCTTTGCTTCTGAGAGTCATATAACATCCTCAAATTGTCAAGGGAACATTTCCTTAAGTCATTTTTTATGGGATTACGTGGGGTCTGTGAGTTATAGGAGCAAGCGTCAGCACCGTCCATCCGGGAAGGTTCAACATGAGGAAACAGGGAGACGGAAGCGAATTCCCACCTCTCCGCCTCTGGCCTGGGCCGGTTAGCATTATCCTCCTCGGGTTCTGCATCTGCACGAGGAAAGTCTAGGCTACGTTACAAGAGTGTATAAGATGCATAAAGGGAGAAATACTTGAAATATGCAAGCCAACTACAGTAAACTTTCAACATTTGAGAGGAGGGAACTCTGTTTTTTTTCATTCCTATTCCAGTGCCCTCATCCACTCGCCTGTCCCCTAATGAAATGAAGCAGATTCCTACATAAATTGGAGGTTAAAACCAGTCCTTGCAAACTCTTCAGTGAAAGCCGATAGCTGTATACTTTGTCCAAGGCAATATGAATTGTTTCATACTATAAACTTGCCTCTAAGAGGAAACAAGAAGCTATGTTTTAGGGAGAAGACTTGTTTCATTTTGAGACATTCTGGATAAAATAAAATATCATTTATAGCTTCCTCAAAACTCAAAGACGAAGGAAATATTCTCACGGGTGTAGGAGATTAGCTTTCCTAAGCACTGGTGTAGCAGGCAATACAAAAACAATTGCTTCGTCCTGCAAGACGGGAGTTTAACATGTGGGCAAGTGAACCGAGGGGGTGGCAGTGTAGCAGTCTATGAGCACTTAATTCTAGTGATGCTGCTGACAAAAAGAAAAAAATGTTTTACAATGTTTCTATAGCTCACTTTCATTTGTCACTTGTCTCCACAATCATATCAAAGGGAGACGGGGATTTTATTTTACTCAAAGGGGTGGACTAGTTCTCCCATGCCCTGTAAGATGTTCTTATTCTGACATAAGTACATTCTTTTATTATTATTTTTTTAATCTTCACCTGAGGATATTTTTCCTTTTTTTTTTTTTTTTGAGAGGGTGGAAGAGAGAGGGAAAGACAGAGAGAAATATCGATGTGAGAGAAACACATCGATACACAAGCCCCTACCAGAGGAGAAGCCTGCAACCGAGGTACGTGCCCTTTAGCAGAATCAAACCCAGGACCCTACCCTTTGGTCTGCAGGCCGATGCTCTGTCCACTGAGTCAAACCAGCTAGGGCAGTACGTTCTTGATATGCTAGCCTTTGATTAGCTACTGACAGGACGGGGGTCAGACACACCCTTCCTCACCTTGGATGGACACCATGCTTCTAAACATCCCTTAAACGTTGAATTATTTATTTCAGGAAGGGCTTCAGCCAGAAGACTAGGAAAATACCATCAAGGCCAAGGCCCTTTCTTTTCCCCCAGAAGGTTTGTCTCTTCCCATCTCAATGGAGTGAAGAAGATTTCTGCTCCCTTACCAACATCCTTTTAGGTGCCTGAAGCAGGGTGGATGAAAAGTGGAAAAGAGATTGCAAACTCTGAGAATTTCTTCACAGGAAGGAAATAAACATTCTATCAAGATTTCGATACCCCTGCCTCAAGAAACACAGACAATCAAGCAAAATGTAGCTTAAAAAATTCAAATCGATGCGTTGGGGAGAAGTAGCTCACACTAACAGATGCTCAGTCATGTTAGTGATCTTCCAGAACACTGGGATTTAACAGCAGTGTATTACCTTCACAACAACAAAGATGACGGGACCACAGGTCTAGGCATTAAAACAAAATTATTCCTACTGCCTTATCCATAATATGACAGTTGTGAAGAACTCAGCAAGACTAAATAAGAAATGTGTTCTAATGAGTGTAGCTGTTGTGCTTAATAAGATTGACACGGGCCTTGCATTGTAGAAATGTTGAATGAAGCAGCAGGTAATGAAAAGTGATTATCCTCAATAAGAAGAAAGAAAAACAAAAATACACACAATGGTCCCCTGAGATGCCCTAATGGAGAGCATCAAACTTCCTCCTATGTGAAGTCTCTGCTACCCTCCAGAAAGAGTAAGAGCTTTGCTTAATTCCCTGTTTAATGTTAAATAATGGTTTTTCCCCCTGTTAGTCACCTCAATTCTGAAAACCAAAGACAAAATGAGAACAAAAGTCCCTAATGATAATGCCGGGGACTCTTAAACAGAAAGATGTTATAAAGGCACATGATTTTTTTTCAATTACAGTTTACATTCCATTTTACTTTGTATTAGCTTCAGGTGTACAGTATAGTGGTCAGACAAGCATATACTTTACAGTGTTCCTCCTGATAATTCAGTACCCACCTGGCACCATACATAGTTATTGCAGTATCATTGACTACATCCCCTAAGCCAGTGGTTCTCAACCTGTGGGTTGCCAACCTGTGGGTTGCGACCCCTTTGGGGGTCGAACGACCCTTTCACGGTCGCCTAAACCATCGGAAAATACATATATAATTACATATTGTTTTTGTGATTAATCACTATGCTTTAATTATGTTCAATTTGTAACAATGAAAATACATCCTGCATATCAGATATTTACATTATGATTCATAACAGTAGCAAAATTACAGTTATGAAGTAGCAACGAAAATAATTTTATGGTTGGGGGTCACCACAACATGAGGAACTGTATTAAAGGGTCTCGGCATTAGGAAGGTTGAGAGCCACTGCCCTAAGCTGTAATTTACATCCCAGTGACTATTCTATGACTACCAATTTGTGCTTAATCCCTTCACCTTTTTCACTCAGCCCCCAACCCCCTTCCCCTCTGGCAACAATCAGTCTGAAAGCACATTAATCTTTAAGGAATCACATATGTGGGTTTGGGAGTGGGTCTCTAACTCAGAGTACAATCTCCTCAAAGACAGGCACTGGTCTGCATGGGGCCTGGTGGCTCTGGTATCTTGGGGACAGAGACTCAGACTGCGGGTGGGGCTTGGTGGCATGCACAGGCTCTGGCTCATCTGGTGTGAGGTTCATGAAAGGTCAGCAGATGGGCTCCCCTGCCTCCTATTTCACCCCATCTGTGCAGTCATTGAAACCCCCTTCTCAGGACCTCAACAGAAGCAAAATATCAGAAAAAAAAATGTCTTTGGATAAATCCCCAAGGCAAATGAAGAGGTATGGCCATTAAATAGAAATGAGATACATTTTGTTCTGGTACCTGACCTTTTTCACATGGTTAATACATGAAAATACCCTTGAAACATTTTCACTCTTTTTTTTTTTCCTGAGAAGATAACTAACGTTTTCTGGGTCTGGAATGTGTCAGCCTCTATGCCAAGTGCTTTGACATTTGACATGTTATCTAATGTAATCCTCGTAACCCTGTACAGTAGGTTTCATTCTAATTCTACAAATGAAAAATGAGCCTCAGAGAAGAGCAAAGGATAGAAAGCAGATGATAATTTCCTGAGTTAGAGTATGAATAAGGCATGAGTTTATTATCACCAGCATCTATAGAAACAGCTATTCCAAATACAAATAAAATAAAGGTTGGGGACGGGGTGTAGAAAGGTGGGGGGGAGGATAAATAGTGATGGACAGAGACTTGACTAGAGGAGGTGAACACTCAGTACAGTGTACAGATGATGTGCTGTAGAACTGTGCACCTGAAACCTGTATGATTTTGTTAACTAGTGTCACCCCAATACATTCAATAAAAAGGAAAAAAGGAATATAAATGAATAAATAAATAAGAACTTTTTTTTCATTTTTTATACAATCATGACTAAGAGAAAGTGTCTCTTCTTGGCAGCTGACAGCCGGTTCAGAGGTAAGCGTGTTTCAGTCGGGCCACACTGATGACAGCTCCTAGAACTTCGGTTCCTGGATCTCTCTATACTTCATGTCAGCACTAGACTCTCTGGGTTTGGATCCTAGCTGTATATTCAGGGTGAATCCTAGCAATAGGCTTACTGGCAGTGTTTCCTTAGACAAATTACTCAACTCTGGAGTTTGAAGTAGGCTATTGAAAGAACAGGATGGTGTCCACATGGGACAGGCCTCAATGTCATATCCCTCCTTCCACTCCCCTTAGCACATATACCACCACGACTGCACCTTGTTTATTCTTAACATTTCTGCCAGTGTTTCTCCCATCTCTCATCCCTGTATCAAATGACAATGGGAACTCTGTTTTACAAACCAAATTCAAGTAAGATCCAAATTCCAATGCAAGAAATTGCCTTGAATGATGAAAATAAGAGCATCCACGTTTTAATGGAGTGCTGGAATATGTCGTAATGCATAACATACTATTCTGTTATTGCTATTGGGGATTACTGTACTGAATATGAAGCACCTTCCCACGAGCTGTTTGTATAAACAAAATAGCTCAGTATCTCATTCAAAAGAAGTGTTCCACTGAAAGGAGGTGTTAGTGGTTTGCATGTGTTAAGGAGAGCTGGCCTTCTCTGCTGCTGAATGCCCACAGAGCAGACACAGCTGGCCTTCCACCTGGTAAGTGAGCTGCATACCCAGTTTGGAGAAGGCAGCTGCAGATTTGTAGAATGGGATGGCCAATCCTTTAAATGCAATAATTTCTCTAGGCACATTTTTTTTTTACCTGGCCTAAATGACATCATTATTTCTGTGATGCAGTTCAACAACTGCATCTTAATTTTTTTTCAACAATTTTTCTTTTTGGATTTTCACCACTGAAGCTGCCGAAGTCATCTGTTCCTGCTATTGTGGCATCTTGAACATCACTACCCATCCTTCCCATTTGCCAGCAATGGCAGAAATGTCCATGCTCCCTGTGAAGACTAAGTAATTGCCAAGTGATTAGGGAGGGCCAGTAGTAATTTAGGTAGCGCTCCCTTCTATAGGTCTCCAGAAAGCAAGACGTGAAAACATTCATGGTGTCTTAAAAGTCAGAACTACTTGAGTAAGTAACGTTAAGATAGAACTACCTAAGAGTCTTTTTGCCACAAGAATATGGTGTCAACCTGGCATTAAGGTTGAGGTCAAGCTAATGACTCATGAAACAGTAGCTTACATCAGAATGGTCATGTGGTGGATATACTACAACTTGCTAGAACAAAAATATCTCCGTCACTTCCTCTTTGTTATTTATGCCCCCAGGATTGAAGAAGAAAATAACATCACCCATGAGATCCTGGAGTTCAGAACCTCTACAGATATAATATTACTGAACTATGGAAGCCCTGTTTACCCTAGTACAGTGATGGCGAACCTTTTGAGCTCGGCGTGTCAGCATTTTGAAAAACCCTAACTTAACTCTGGTGCCGTGTCACGTATAGAAATTTTTTTATATTTGCAACCATAGTAAAACAAAGATTTACATTTTTGATATTTATTTTATATATTTGAATGCCATTTAACAAAGAAAAATCAACCAAAAAAATGAGTTCACGTGTCACCTCTGACACACATGTCCTAGGTTCGCCATCACTGGTCTAGTAGATGAGTAAAAGTCAACAGATAGCACCGTCCATGAATACCTCTTTGATAACGAAATAATGATAGGAATGGTGACTTGATGATGCTGATAAAGATAAAGGTCATATAAAGTAGGATGGCAGCAAAGTAAAAAAGCATGCCATTCCCCTGCACTAAGCTCTGTCCACCACTTCTTTTCAATCCCAGCTCAAATGCTATTCCTAAACCCAGGCAGCTTAGGTTAGGCTTTAACTGTTCATTGCCTCAGCATTCGTGTATTCCATTTCTATTCCACCATTTTACCAGCTATTTTATTTTATAACTTTTCTAAAATTGTTTCAGTTCTGCATATGTTGCTTTCCTATCTCCTAGCAAACAGAAACTGTGACTAATATTTTTTTAATCCTACCAATTAAACCTAGTTATTCAGAGCTCTATACATCATGGGTGCTGCTGAGTAATTAAATTCAAGTTTGCAATATACAGTATACATATTGAGCACCTATTTGATGTGAATAACAACAGACTGTGGAAAATGTAAAGATGAATAAGACAGAGTCTTACCTTGCAGTCATGAAACATAACACTTAGTAGACAGGAGAGACTTGTGAACAATAAAACAAGGTAGAATGCCATAATTGCTTATGTAATTAGTTAATATATGCACAGATGCTATTAAAAAAAAAAGTAAGACATTTGCTATAGTGATTACAGAAGAAAGCAATTCCTTTACACTTGAAAGACCAGGAAAAACTACATGAATGACATGAAGTGTCTCGGGAGGATAAACTGAGAGCAGGGCATACTAGACTGAGCCTGAGCAAGTGCATGGGAGTCGAGAGTGCAAAATATGTTTAAAAAATAAAGAAAAGCCGAAACCGGTTTGGCTCAGTGGATAGAGCGTCGGCCTGCGGACTGAAGGGTCCCGGGTTCGATTCCGGTCAAGGGCATGTACCTGGGTTGCGGGCACATCCCCAGTAGGAGATGTGCAGGAGGTGGCTGATCGATGTTTCTCTCTCATCGATGTTTCTAACTCTCTATCTCTCTCCCTTCCTCTCTGTAAAAAATCAATAAAATATATTTTTTAAAAAAAAATAAAGAAAGAAAGAAAAGTGCCTGGCCAGCGTGGCTCAGCAGTTGAGCGTCCACCCAGGAACCAAGAGGTTGCTGGTTCAATTCCCAGTCAAGGCACATGCCTGGGTTGCGGGCTCGATCTCCAGTAGCAAATGTGCAGCAGGCAGCCAGTCAATGATGTTCTTCTCTCATTGATGTTTCTATCTCTCTATCCTTCTCCTTTCCTCTCTTTCAAAAAAAAATCAATAAAAACATATTTTTAAAATCACTTTAGAAAATAAAGACAAATATAATATGGCTGTATATTATGTCAGTGAGAAAAAATGTGAGATGGAGTTGAAAGTTTAGTTGAAGTCATCATGGGAGATGTTGAAAGTCATACTAAATAGTTGTATTTTATTGTGTAGGCCTCTACAGGCATACCTCATTTATTGCATTTCACTTTATTGTGCTTTGCAGATATTGCATTTTTCACAATTTGAAGTTAAGAGCCCACCAGCAGAAAGATTACAACAAGTTGAAGGCTCAGACCATGGTTAGTATATTTTAGCAATAACGTATTTTTAAATTAAGGTATATACATTTTTAAGACATTTCTATTCCACCATTTTTACCAGCTATTTTATTTTATAACTTTTCTAAAATTGTTTCAGTTCTGCATATGTTGCTTTCCTATCTCCTAGCAAACAGAAACTGTGACTAGTATTTTTTTAATGCTATTGCACACTTAATAGACGATAGCATAGTGTAAACATAGCTTTTAGGAAACCAAAAAAGGCATGTGACTCACTCTATTGTGGTATTCACATTATTGAAGTGGTCTAGAGCTGAGCCTGAAATATTTCCAAGGTATCCTGTATCCCCCAAACTGTTTTCCAAGAAATCCTAGTCCTAAGAGACTTTCTGTTATTAAATAGCTGCATGGTCAGAAATTTGGGGGAAATATGCATGCTGTGTTCCCCTGTTGAATATTCTTCATGCACTCTAGTACACTAAAATGTCTGTAAAGTCTGACAGTAAAGAACATTTTAGTATTTTTTAAAATATATTTTTATTGATTTCAGAGAGGAAGGGAGAGAGATGGAAATATCAATGATGAGAGAGAATCATTGATTGGCTGCCTCCTGCACACCCCCTACTGGGGATCAAGACCGAAACCCGGGCATGTGCCCTTGACCAGAATCAAACCTGGGACCCTTCAGCCCACAGGCTGACGCTCTGCCCACTAAGCCAAACCAGCTAGGGCCATTTTAGTATTTTTAACTCACAGTCTCTCAAGTTCTATAATTCTCTCAATTATTTATTTTTTCCATGATATTTATTAACACCCTTTAGATCTAATTTTTAGGAGAATATGTTTTGTACATGCTGCTCTAGGCAAAGAGAACCAATTATTTACCTGGATGGAAGGGAGTGATGGGGGTCTGATCCATGTTTAAGATTGCTCCTTTAAAAAATAATTTCAAGCAATACAGAATTATTAGTAGGATCCCTGAAACTAATCCATCAACAGATCAGGCCCAAAGGAGGGATAGTAGGGTAAGTTAGGATGACTCTTCTTTTTTTGTTATGATAAAATATACATAACATAAAAGTTAACATTTTTAAATGTACAGTTCAGTGGCATAAAGTAAATTGACATTACTGTGTGATCATCACCACCATCCATCTCCAGAACTTTTCCAGCTTTCCAATCTGAGACTTTATGTCCATTACACAATAATCCCCATTCCCCCTTGCCCTCCCTCAGCCCCTGGTAGCCACTGAGCTGCCTTCTGCCTCTATGAATTTGTTTATTCTAGGCATCTATACTAGTGGAATCATACAATATTTGTTCTTTTGTGTCTGATGTTTCACTTAGTATAGTGTTTTCAGGACAACTCATTTTTAAAAGAGGTGACCCAAAGTCCACTAAAAAAAAAGAAAAGAAAAAAACCTCACACTACAAGAATTACAAGCAAGAAGACAAGCAATACAAATCTCAATGTGAAACACAGACAGATATAAGGGCATCAAAGCCCTCCTCAAGAGGGTAATCCTCTAATATAAAGGCAGAGCGTATACCACTTCCTGTTATGCAAAACTAATCAACATCACCCAAAGCTTCCAAAGGCATTGCTTATGTTTAATTATCCAGAGTACGTCAAACATCACAAAAGCCACTGAAGCTGCTGTCCAAGATCTCCCATCAAAGAGAGTACAGACTGAGGATCCTGCTTTCATTTGTCCCATATGGTTTACCTTTCAGGCCGTGAATAGCAGAGCAGAGCCTGATGAGCACTCAGATATCAAAGGCAAAAGAAGACTGTGTTGTTGCCCCGGGAAACTCTCACAGGGAAAGAAAACAGAAAAAGTAAGTGTGCTTGTGGTACGTCAGGAAGCTGAGAAACAGGGAAAGTATTAAGGTGTATCTTTGTTATCTTCTCCCTGTCTCCTGAAATCATTTTGTTTTAAACCCAAATCACTGTACAACTAGGCAATTGTGAGGCTGGTGCTAGTCTCGCCTTGTTCCTAACTCCCTAACTCCCACCTCCTATGTCTCCCCACTAAACCATCGCTCACATGGCTGCCAAATAATTTCCATATAAAGCATCGTCACGATAGTTTTCCTTTGCTGCAAAATTTCTACTCCTCTAGTAGGCCCCCATTGTCTGACAGTTAAGTTCGACATTCACGATCCTCCATCCCAGAGCTAATTGTTTAATTTCTCTGTGCCTGAGAAGGGGAAATAATGATGTCTATGTGCCTAGATGTGTTGTATAGATTACATGAGATAATATGGATGAAACAGAATAGTTCTGGACACTGTCAACAGCGCCTAGTCTGTGGTGACTAGTTCAGAGTATCACACACAACGTGACATGGATCACTCAACAATGTCTTCTGGATGAAAGAACCAGTTGAAATTAAAGAATAATATGGCAAAATGAAAGAGTCTTGTGTTCAACACACGATACCCTATTAAAATTGAAAAATGTCAAACTATTTAGGGATATCTATCATGCTTATGAATTATGAAAGGGTATAAAATGTTAAAGTGGTCACTTTTTGCTTTTAATAATAAATTGAGAGATTTGAAGATGGCGGCATAGGTAAACACCTGTACTCGCCACCTCCCACAAGCACATCAAAATTACAACTAAAATACAAAACAATCATCATCTAGAACCACTGGAAAGCTGGCTGAATGGACATCCTACAACTAGAGAAGTAAAGAAGAAAGCACACTGAGACTGGTAGGAGGTACAGAGGTGTGGAACAGGCTGGTCCGGCACCAACATGTGCGGCTTTTTTAATCAGGAGGGAGATTGTCTCTGTGGAGGCCTCCTGGAGGAGCAAGAGGTCCCAGCCCCACACCAGATCCCCAGCCCAGGGTTCCAGAGCTTTGAAAAGTAGCCCCTAGGGCAGTAAGAACTACAGGCTGTGAAAACCAGTGCAGATTGGGGCTGAGTGAGACAGAGGCAGCTGGAGACCCAGCTGTTCCTCTTAAAAGGCCAGCACCATGAACTGAACTTACAAGGTCTGCTTCCTCTGAGCTGAGCACCACGGCGAGGCTCTGGGGAACACAGACACATATGTAGAGGAACTGGATTCTCTGGCATCGGCAGGAACTTGGGGGCAGCTTTCTCCCAGATGGAAGTGCTCTCAGGGATCATTCTCCCTGTGCTGGGACCTCCCCAGTCGCAGGGCTGACTGGCAGCCATTTCTGTTTGCTCCACCCTGGTGATTCCCTAAGAACCCACTTCATCCAATTTACAGCCCCACCCAAGCTGCATGCAGAAGCTTTTGCATATGAATGGCCTTTCCTTGCTCAGGGTAAAATTTCTCAAACAAGCTGCAGCTGGGTCAGGGAGCCCCAAACCACCAATAAAAAGGCTCAACACCTGGCACCAGCACCAGCCTGCCTTGCTTCATAGCTGGGCCTCATCTGGGCACTTCCAAACCTGATACAAAGAGGAAGAATCTGCAGATCTCTCTATAGCTCCTGTTGGGTGGCTCTGGGCAGTGGCTAACTTTGCACCTCCCCAAGAGCCAGTGTACCCAGTGGTCAGTGTCAGACCATACTAGATTACAACTCTACACATCCATAAGCGACACACTCAAGGGGAAGACTCAGTGAGCATCAAAGCCCCACTGAAGCAAGTCCTGCTCTATAAGGGTGTCTCCTGCACAGCAGCTTTCCCGCTATAGTGGCAGCTGGTCCTCACAGCCAATTGGCCTGGAGGTCAATTCCTCCCAGTGACACCAACAGCAATCAAGTCTCAACTATAGTAGGACTGTGCTCACAGCTCACAAAGGGGTGTACCGAGAGCTCCCAGCTCAGGTGACTGGGGAGGCTGAGCCACTGGGCCCTATAGAACACCTACTACATAAGGCCACTCTACCAACTCAAGGAGACATAGCAGCTCTACCCAATACATAGAAATACAACAATACTGTGCACACAGCCCACAAAGGGGTGCACCTAGGGTGTCCACCTCAGGTGATTGGGGAGGCTGAGCCACTGGGCCTTATAGGACACCTATTACACAAGGCCACTCTATCAAATCAAAGAGACATAGCAACTCTACCTAATATATAGGGAAGCAGCAAAAATGTGGAGACAAAGAAACATGTCACAAATGAAAGAAATGGAAGAAAGCAAACTACTGGATGTAGAGTTCAAAATCATGGTTATAAGGTTACTCAAGAATCTTCTAGAAACCTCCTAGGGACTTAGTGAGGCTTTCAAGGATCTTAGTGAGAATGCCAAACAAAATAGAAAAGGACTAGTCAGAAATTAAGCATACACTGACTGAAATAAAGAATAATATACAGGGATTCAACAGTAAAGTGGAGGATTCTGAGAATCAAATCAACAATTTGACATATGAGGAAGCAAAAAACACCCAATCAGAAGAGCAAAAAGAAAAAAGAATCTAAAAATATGAAGATAGTATAAGAAGCCTCTGGGCAAACTTCAAGCATACTAACATTCGCATTATGGGGGTGCCAGAAGAAGAGAGCAAGAGCAAGATATTGAAAATCTATTTGATGAAATAATGACAGAAAGTTTTCTGCCAAGTTTTGACAGAAAACTTCCCCTACCTGGTGAAAGAAACAGACTTATAAGTCTAGGAAGCACAGAGTCCCAAACAAGAGGAACTCACCGAGGACCACACCAAGACACATCATAATTAAAATGCCAAGGGCTAAAGACAAAGAGAGTATCTTAAAAGCAGCAAGAGAAAAGCAGTTAGTTATCTACAAGGGAATGCCCATATGACTGTCAGCTGATTTCTCAACAGAAACTATGCAGGCCAGAAGGGAGTGGCAAGAAATATTCAAACTTATGAATAGCAAGGACCTACAACTAAGATTACTCTACCCAGAAAAGCTATCATTTAGAACTGAAGATCAGATAAAGAGCTTCACAGATAAGAAAAAGCTGCTTCCCTGTGTTTGTTCATCACCACCAAACCAGTATTATATGAAATGTTGAACGGTATTCTTTAAGAAGAGGAAGAAGAAGAAAAAGAAAAAGATAAAAAAATATGAACAATAAAATGGCAATAAATACATACCTATCGACAATTTGATCTAAAAATAAAAATAAACAAATAAGAAATCTAATGAACAGAATAAACTTGTGAATACAATAGAATCAGAGGCATGGAAACGGAACAAACTGACGATTCTCAGAGGGAAGAGGGATGGGGGGCGGGAAGAGATTAAGCAAAGATCTTATGTGCAAATATGCATTATCTATGGACACAGAAAATAGGGTGGTGAAGGCCTGGGACAGGGTGGGAACTGGGTGGAGGGGGGCAATAAGGGGAAAAAAGAGGTTCGTCTTTATTTGTATGCTCATGCAAGCCCTACACCACATCTCTGCAAATTGCTCTACCACAGAATTATGAACACTACCCCGCCAGAGCTCAGCCACTCTGCACCCTCACCGGAGAGGAAGCCTGGTTTTCCCCTGGGACACAAAATCCTTCTTAAAGGCTTCCAGTGAAAGTGAACAGACCCCTAAGGCATTGACGAAGAAAAAGGATTCACATACATTTCAGTGTCCAAATTTGGCAAGCAATCACCTCCCTTACCCATCTCTGACTGTCATAATTTTTTGTTTGTTTGTTTAGTTTTGTTGTTTTAAGTTCTTTTTATAAATTTGCATCAACCTCCTCCATCATGGTTACTCTTGTCCATTGGCCTACAGGCTCCTCTCTCATATTCCTGGATTTTCGTAGGCATATCTCCTTGTCTTGGGCCTTTGTGAATAGATTTTAAACCACCATTTGGACTAGAAAATAGAAAAAAGTGATGTATAGCAGCAAAAGAAGAGTAAAAACAGATACACCAAGGATGCCTCCTGGTCTCTGTAGAACTATAGAGCATGGCCGCCCACCCAAGACCAAGCAGATAGATTCCCTGCTGTTAGAGTCACAAGAGACCCTGGCATCCTTCTCTTTTAACTCCAGTTGGTTCAAATTGAGTTTCTATTCTAACAGAACAACCCTTTTCATGTGTTAGTCACCTAAAGTCAGAAAAAGTTACAGCTTTCATGTGAATGTGGCCTTCATTTAAGGCATGAAATCAATGTCTTATGCTGTCTTTGCCTCATTTTTTTATTTTAGCAGAATGAGAAGTTGTACTGACCTGCTTCCCGGAGCTATCAGAAAGAACCACTAATCAATCAGCACATCGCATCTTAAAGAAATGTAGTGAACATCCCCCACACTGTGTGGCTCAGTGGTCTTTCATGAACACCAGTAAGTACTCTAATGAGAACATCTCTCATTAGCTCTTTGACTTAGGGCAGGGGGAAATCCCACTAGTATTGGATTCACATTTGACTGACTCTCCTAACTCTGTGGCAAGTATAAAGGGATCAGTGATTATCTGCAACTCAAGCTCAAGACTTGGGTGATTGAACCTAGATTGGGATGTTGAATATCAGAGACCCAAGTAATTACATATCCATAGGCTCATCTAACTTAGCTATTCTGGTCCCAGCTAGAGTAAATATCTTATTTTAAGTGCTCTCTATAATTAGTTGCTACTCTCATATCTTTGATGCATCTGTTTTCTTTCTAATTTTGAACCATCAGCCTTAATTCCCTGATGTGTATGTATTTATTTTTAAACTATTCAAATAAACACTTTACAGATGGCCTGATTCTTGAAACCCTTCACTTTCTCTTAAATAGTAAAACTTTGTTATCGTTCCACCCTGACTATCTGAAAATGTAACTAAGGTATATGACAACTGATCTTTGCATGGTCTCTCTTCAAACTTGACTCGTGATAATCTGACCCCTGATAAAAATCCAAAGCAACACGAAAAATAAAAAAATAAAATGAAGCTCCGTTTGATTTCATAGCCAACCAATCAAATTAAAGCCTCTATGTTCCCTTTCTCTGATTTATCTTCCAAGGAAGATTCGGCTATCTTGGTGAAACAGCCACTAATTTGGATTTTATCTGATTTAAGAGTCTCCATGTAGCTCCCAGGTGACAAAGATGTATGATCTTTGGATATTCATTCTAAAAGAAAATACAATGTAAAAGAATTTTGATTGAGCTTGCGGTGAAATCATGCTGCTCCTAACTGATGGAGGATGTATCCCATCAGCAACCACCCCACCCCCACCCCCAATCCCTTCTCTTAGTGATGTATGGCTCCAAAAATCTGCTCCCTCCAATTTCTCTCATGGATTGTGTCCCCCTGGAAGCAGCCATGTTTGCTGAAGCTGAAATGTCATAATGATGGATCACAACCAGACTCTCCATTTGGGGCTAGATGCCTGCGATCTGTCATTACGTGCACATTTGCTTCTCAACGGATCTGGGAGAGAGAGAGACAAATAAGGAAGATGAAATTGCACATTGTTTTATATCCTGGTTTAAGTAAATGAGCATGCAGCCCTATGAGAATCGGGGTCAGATATCACAGGGCTCAATGCAGCCTGTGAGTTAGGGAAGTGAGCCAGCTAAGGCCCCTCTAAGCCCTCCTCCTTTCCTCCAGATTTTCAGATGCACAATGGCTTAAAAAAAAAAAAAAGTAAGGCCACCTGACTCAAACTCTATTTTATATTTATTTACTTCATGTTTGGACCCTTGACCTGCTCCTTATCTCCTCCAACCCACCCAGATCCTAATCCAAAGATGATGCTCAACTTCATTTCAGACGACACCATTTCAGTCTCCGAAAGGAGCCCTGGGGAAACGCTCACTATATTGACTTTATCTCCAGTGAATATCAAATCATCTTTCAACAAATAAGAGTGAGAAAGACTTTATCAGTTTTATTAAAGCTGTAAATTTTGTTTTTAAAACCTGCCAAAGCCTGTGCTCCCAGAACCCTTGAAGAGCAAATTAACTTTTTTCTCATTCTTTCTCTGCTGAATTCTCCAACCAGTCAGACCAATAGAACACCACCCCACACAGAGCATGCGCCGGAGCTGTCCTGTGAGTCATGTGAGAGGCTTCTGTCGGGAGGAATATTTGAGTTGGTGCTGTGCTACAGCTCAGAAAGAACAGCTGCATGTCTACAAACGGGCAGGCGTGGTTCAGTGGTTGAGCATCAACCTATGAACCAGAAAGTCATGATTCGATTCCCGGTCAGGGCACATGCCCAGATTGTGGGTTCAATCCTCAGTGTGGGGCATGCAGGAGGCAGCCGATCAATGATTCTCTTTCATCATTCATGTTTCTATCTCTCTCTCCCTCTCCCTTCCTCTCTGATATCAATAAAAAATTATTTAAAAGAGAGAGAGAGAGAGAGAGAGAGAGAGAACTGCAGGCCAGGAGGACAGTTGGTGGCTCTGGTCTCACAGACATGTGACAGCTACTTTGAATGGCTTGACATTATCTACCAGGGAACCCCAAAATGTGCTTTATCTCCCCGGTCCTTGTTGTGACCTCCTTCTCCACCTTCTGTAACATGACCCTTCCTCAGTCTGGCCTGGATCCCCCACCACAAACCAGCTCTCCGAGTCACTTGCAGAAAGTAACACTGAAGGCAGAGATGTTGGCCTATTTGCTGCATATTAGAGCTTACAATGTGTCTGGTAGGCGCTCAATAAATATAGGGTGTTCTGAAAAAAGTATATACCCACATTTTGAATAATTATAAAGGCAGTGTTTATTAAAATTAATTTCATTTTCAAAATTGAGCTATTAGCTGTTAAAGTGTATATACATTTTCTTGGGACACCCTGTATTTGTCAAGTGAATGATTGAATGGGGGTCAGATTTCCCATTCAATCATTCAAACCAGGTTACATTTTTTACTCTATCCCAGTATCAATCAAAGTCACTACTAGGTATTATGCTAGAAAATTACATGATCAGCCCAGCAGGCGTGGCTCAGTGGTTGAACGTCAACCTATGAACCAGGTGGTCATGATTCAATTTCAGGTCAGGGCTCTAATATATATATATTAGAGGCCCAGTGCACAAAAATTTGTACACAGGGGGTGTGTGTCCCTCAGCCCGGCCTGTGCCCTCTCACAGTCTGGGACCCCTCGGGG
>NW_005354829.1:1550193-1550544 GCF_000412655.1 Myotis brandtii | reverse complement strand
CTGGGGTGCCTGGCCAGCCTGGGTGAGGGGCTGATGGCTGTTTTCAGGCTGGCCACACCACCTTTAGGGTGGGGGGTCCCCACTGGGGTGCCTGGCCAGTCTGGGTGAAGGGCTGAGGACTGTTTTCAGGCTGGCCAAGCTTCCCCAGTGACAGAAGCTCCCAGCTTCTCCTTTTTTTTCTTTTATTTTCCTGGGATTTATTTACCTTCTATAATTGAAACTTTGTAGCCTGGAGTGGAGCTCAGAGCCGGCCAGGGCTTAGCTTCCTCCATTGCCAGGAGCAACCCGAGGCTCCAGCCGGCTGAAAGCAGGTATCTGGGGTTTATTTACCTTCTATAATTGAAACTTTGT
>NW_005354829.1:1536716-1548440 GCF_000412655.1 Myotis brandtii | reverse complement strand
GCAGTGGTTCTCAACCTTCCTCATGCCGCGACCCTTTAATACAGTTCCTCATGTTGTGGTGACCCCCAACCATAAAATTATTTTTGTTGCTACTTCATAACTGTAATTTTGCTACTGTTATGAATCGTAATGTAAATATCTGATATGCAGGATGTATTTTCATTGTTACAAATTGAACATAATTAAAGCATAGTGATTAATCACAAAAACAATATGTAATTATATATGTGTTTTCCGATGGCCTTAGGTGACCCCTGTGAAAGGGTCGTTCAACCCCCAAAGGGGTCGCGACCCACAGGTTGAGCACCGCTGCTTTAAGGCCTCCTTCGATTGAGCACACCTTATGTGAGGATAAATAATAAAATAGCTTTATTGAAAAAACAACAACACAGAATCTTATTCTGCTTGGGCTCGGAAGCGGCAGAGTGAAGACTGAAGGCTCCGTCTGGAGCCCCAAAGACAGAAGACTCTGTCCGGAGCTGCGAAGACAGAAGGCTCCGACCGGAGCGAAGGCCTGGGTCCCGGGTGCCAGAGGAAAACTGGTGCCGGCAGCCAGGGGAAGGGAAGGCCTATTGCACGAATCTCTTCGTGCAATGGGCCTCTAGTATGTTTTATAAAGCCATATATAACATTTCACAAACGTTATAGTTATGTTTTCTGAAGAAAACAAAAAATATCCTATGTTGAATTTGTCTCATGTTCAAACCAAACTTTCATCAGCTTTCTTCTGGTTTATTAATATTACAATGATAGTTGAACTCACTGGCAAACAGAGGCTTTTCATTCGTGTTTGATTTAAAAAAAAAAACATGTTGGAAAAAGAAGTGTTTTCATATTGAACTGTCTTTTCAGAGACATAATTTTTTGGCTTCCTTTTGGTATCCCTTGATGCTGAATTTATAGCTAATCATTTGATATATTTTTCTGAAAAGCTTGTTCCTCAAAGGCTGGAAGTTTGTGCAACTTACTAAGAGATGAACAACTAACATTGCAAAGAAAGAACAACTGTCGCTGAAGTGATTGGAGTTGCTAGGGTGCCCTCTTGCGGGGATGTTCTGCCAATGCACCTCACAAATGGATGATGTAATTAATGTGGTTATAGGAGGAGGATATTCGCAGGATGAATTCTGCTGCTCTTTATTTAATATATTGAAGAAATTCTTACATGTGGAAGTCATTAACCATGATCCTCTTAACTGATCCAGCAATACAACCTGATTTTGACCTTTATCATAGTTTTTTTTTTTCATTTGTGACTATTGGAAATTTGTTGTTAGGAAATAGAGGTTTTTAAAATTATATTTTGATTTGTGTTTCATTTGGGTTTTATAAATACACATATATAAATTATCATTCTGTTACTTTTTAGAGAAGAGAATAGGAACTAATAATTATTACATGGCCACTAAATGCAAGACAATGGGCTTTACATACGCATATTATTATTTGCTGTGTCAATTAAAATTTTAAGCATTATATTTAATATTTAAGCATTATAAAGTAACTATAAATCTATAGTCACATTATAAAGTAACTATAAATCTAAGTAACTATAAAGCAACTATGAATTGATACTACTACTGTCCGCAAAAAGTTGCATCATCCATAGTCAGTAAACAAAGAATCCCAGCACATCATGCTGACCGGTGTGTAGAAGCTGCCTTGGGACCACTGGACCCAGGTGAGAAAACCAGAAACACTGGAGCTCAGATGTGAAGGATGAGGACAAGTTCGGCAGGTGGAGGAGGAGGAGGGCAGGACGTTCCTTTCCCAACTAGATCCTGGTTCTTTGTTGTGATCATTAAGATTAGGTGCATGTGCACCTAATACACCAAAATAGTCTTTTAAAGAAAATAAAAGTTTGCTTCTCGCTCACATAAGAGAAATCGGATGATGGGTAGAGGCTGTTACGGCAGATCTGTGGTATTAGCAGGGACTGGGTTCCTATCTTTCTGGCTCACTATCCAGCCTCCTGCCTTCATGTCCAAGATGGCCCTGGAAGTTTGGGAGCTCCAGCTGTCACAGCCCTGCAGCTGTAAGGAGGAAAGGGGGAGAGGCACCAAAAGGACACCTCCCAACCGAGTCTGCACCCTTTCAGGTGTCTTCTCATGACTCCTAAGCATAACTCTCATCTTATTGGCTACAGCATAGACACATGGCCACACGGAGCTGCAGGGGCAGCTAAAAATGTCTTTTATTCTGTACTGCAATGTGTACAATTTAAAAGCACCATTCTGTTACTAAGGAAAAGGAGTATAAATGAATGGGCTTCCAGCAGACTCCAAGTTCCAAACTTCCACACACTAGAATTGTCCAGGGAAAATGTTTTAGGAAATTAACAAAAGAATCAATGGAAAGGCAGATGTGGGGTGGAGGGCATCAATGAGGGAAAAGGGGGACATTTGTAATACTTTCAACAATAAAGCTAAATTTTAAAAAACTAAATCAGTGGATTTGCATTTAGATTAAATAAAAGCAACAGAAATAGGAATGTTTTTAATGACCAAATGAAATACTACAACAAAGAATATTTAGAATATTTTTACATTTGTGTCTCTTACAACCAACACTGAGTAGGTTGGTATATTGAGTATGCTCCCTGTGTGTCTGAATTACTTTGTAGCAAATCAATCAAACATATTAGAGAATCTAGAAATGGAATCAAAGAATGAAACCAATTGATATATAGGAAAAATTTGATAAAACAAAATGTCATGAAATAATGACCACATAGACATACAAAATCCATAACTGAACTTTCTGAGCAAAATCTTTACAGCACAAATGCCAGAAAGCTCATTTTCTTAATATACAAAGGAAATCACCAGCAAACAGCAAAAGAGCAATATTAAGGAAAATTGAGAAAAAAACGTGTAAGCAAGCACTTCACAAAGAAATAAAAACAAACAGCCAAAATATGTAAATAGATGCCTTGGGACTTCTGCTTAAATTTCATGAACTGAACACATATGATATTCTCCATTCTTTCCCAAACTCACATTAAAATTACAGTAGAGGAATTTTTTTAAGGCATACATTTGTAAAGACGAAGAGAATGTGAAATGAGATAGCAGACAAGCAATCACAAAGTTTTAGAATCTTGGAAGCAGTCAGGAGAGTGATACCTGAGTTAGAACCGAAACATAAAGCACTTAGGGGCCAATGAGAAGGGACAGGAGAGGTTGGGCAACTGAGAAGAATCGGGACTATTTGTTCTGCCCTGAAAAGACCCAAGAGCTGAAGTACCAAATGCTACCAAAAGTGAAAATACAGGGCAGGTAAGAAATGCAAATCATTCCATTTGCCAAGCATTCCTGTTCACTGGAGAAATAGTGCAAAATAAGGAGGCAAACATGCCTATCCTAATGCAGCTTTATCTTCTAATAATGAGATTACATCCTAATAATGTAATCTCACTATCTGAAAAGACCCAAGAGCTGAAGTACCAAATGCTACCAAAAGTGAAAATACAGGGCAGGTAAGAAATGCAAATCATTCCATTTGCCAAGCATTCCTGTTCACTGGAGAAATAGTGCAAAATAAGGAGGCAAACATGCCTATCCTAATGCAGCTTTATCTTCTAATAATGAGATTACATTCTAATAATGTAATCTCACTATTAGAATATATACTAATAATATATACTAATCCCATATGGGGTTAAGGGCTGTAGAAAAAAATTCAGAACAGAGGTAGGTAATACTGAGGGTGTGAGTGCACTGTAGGATTTGGTGATCTGGAAAGGCCTAGCTGGAAGGTGTTATCTGAGCACACACTGAAGGACTTGAGGGAGCTGATCATTTGGGTATCTGGTAGATGATGGTACCTCAAATGTAAATGTGCTGAATTGGGACTGGGGCTAGTGTCTTGGGGACTAGTGTGGTCAGGGGGTTAAGGACAGGCATAAGGAGATAAAGTCAGGAAGCAACTATGACACCTTGCAAGACATTCTAAAGACTTTGGAAAAAGACTGGAAACTCTAAAGTATTTGAAACTAAATTTTGATGAATTAATAGAAAGTCACTAAAATAAGATAGAAGAAAAAAATCACTAATAAAGAGCAGTTTGACTCTCAGAAATGGTTCTTCTTTCAACACAGCTAGGAAAGGACCTGTCCCAGCAACAGCAGAAAACTGGAGGTTCACATTCTTGAAACGTTGGAACCATGGAGCATCCAGTCCTAGAGACATCAAGCCTCATTCTGAAAACAGGGAGTGAGCGGAAGCCTGCTTACGCATCGCCACTCAGTCCTTTACTCCACTCGCCCCTGCTCCCTCAGAATGATGACTGCCAAGCAAGAACATGGAGGGTTTCTGTTTTGAGGAAACTGGCCAGCCCAAGAAAAAGAGCTGTAGACTGACATCTGTAACCTCATAATGCGATGCCTAGGTCCCTGCCCAACCCTCTTGCAGCAAAACCCAGCAGCTGCTGAACCTCGCCACTCTCCTAAAACTCACCCAATACACTTCACTATGTTCAACCAGATACAAATCACAAGCCATGTGTGGAAAATCTCCAACATAAAGAAGAGACTAAAATAAATCAACCAAAGGAACTCAAAGAAAGTAGAAACCACACATGATCTTGTGAAAAGCAAAGACCTTTTTAAAAAATATATATTTCTTTATTGATTTCAGAGAGGAAGGGAGGAGAGAGAGATAGAAACATCAATGATGAGAGAGAATCATCGATCAGCTGCCTCCTGCACACTCCCTACTGGGGATGGAGCCTGCAACCCAGGCATATGCCCTTGGCCGGGATTGAACCTGGGACCCCTCAGTCCGCAGGCTGACACTGTATCCACTGAGCCAAGCCTGCTAGGTCAAAAGCAAAGACCTTTTAAAAATCAATAATTAACATTCTCAGGGGTTTGGGTGAACAATATTGCAACTGAGAAAAAAAGGAAAAGCTATTAACAAAATAGAGCATCCACAGTTATGGTGACGAGCCATCCTGGTTAGTCCAGGACTGCCCCAGCTTTAGCAGTGAAAGTCCCTTTTCCCAGGGACCCACTCAGTCCCAGACTAAACAGACAGTTGGTGACCCTAGTAACAGAGGGAAACCTTTAGTAGATTAAAAATTTGACGTTTCCAATAGAAACGGAAAATAAAGTTGAGCAGGAGTAGAACAAAGACACAAACATAAAAAATAGAAGATAAAATTTTTTTTTCAAAAGTGAAGAATCAGATTGTCTGAATAATAGGAGTTCTTGAAAGAGAAAATAGAGGGGAAGACATTATCAAAAAAAACTAATACAAGAACATATTCAAGAATGAATGAGCATAAGTTTCCAGACTGATAGGGCTCACTGAGGGCTCAAAACAATGTTTGCAAAAAGAGAATTGTCATATGGAACAGACTGACAGCTGTCAGAGGGGAGGGGAGTGTGTGTGTGCTGGGGGGAGGAGAGGTACTGAATGAAGGAAGATGAAGAGATTAGCCAAAGAACATATATGCATACCCCATGGACACAGACAACATGTGGCGAAGGCCAGAGGGATGAGGGCTGAGAGGATACTGGGTAGAGGTGAGCAAAGGGGGGTGGGGAGGGTAAATGGAACATCTTAATAGTGTCAATAATTAGAAAAAGTGTACAGAAGAGCCCTAGCTGGTTTGGCTCACTGGATAGAGCATCGGCCTGGGGACTGAAGGGTCCCAGGGACGATTCCGGTCAAGGGCATGTACCTTGGTTGCAGGCACATCCCCAGTAGGGGGTGTGCAGGAGGCAGCTAATCAATGCCTCTCTCTCATCGATATTTCTAACTCTCTATCCCTCTCCCTTCCTCTCTGTAAAAAAATCAATAAAATATTTTTTTTAAGTGTACAGAAGAAATACTCTTTCAAGAAAGGGTGGTAGGGAGATAGGCACAGAGAGAACAGATCAGATTCAAAGGGTTTAAATGGAATCAGGAATAAGAATGGCATTGCTAGAAGCTTTCATTCATAGGAGACTATGCCTTTAAAATTTTGAGAGAAAATGTCAATATAGACTTTTACAGCCATTGCACCAGGGTAAATGTCCAAGGTGAGTTTGTGCAGCATTCCTTGTATAAGCAAAATTCAGATGCAAGCTAAGTGTCTGTTGTTAGAGGTGGAATTAAATGCAACAAATAAATATAACATTAAATAATTACAATATTTACACAAACAAAGATAATATAAATAATTATAATATTTTATAATGTTCTGATCATTTAAAACCACCCTACAAATTTTGTTGAAGAACAAAATTAATCTGTATGTACTGACATGTAAGAACTCCATTACATATTATTAGGTTTTTAAAAAGCAACTTCCAAAACAGCAATGTGCAGTATGAGATTTTTTTATAAAAGAATATATATAGCCGTAGCCGGTTTGGCTCAGTGGATAGAGCGTCGGCCTGTGGACTGAAAGGTCCCGGGTTCGATTCTGATCAAGGGCATGTACCTTGGTTGCAGGCACATCCCCAGTAGGGGGTGTGCAGGAAGCAGCTAATAGATGTTTCTCTCTCATCGATGTTTCTATCCCTCTCCTTTCCTCTCTGTAAAAAATCAATAAAATATATTTTTTTAAAAAGAAGAAGACAAATCACAGTTTAGATATACAGTGTGGTCCAGTCTACATGACTAACGTTAAAAAAAAGAAAGAATATATATACACATAGATATAGATATATATGTAGATGTAGAAATAGATATAGATAAAATAATTGGAAAGAGAGGAAAATCTCTATGTTATCTGTGACTGTCTTTGGGGAACAGTACCTAGAAGCTTAGTTTATACTTTTTTTAAATTTATCTTTATTGCTGAAAGTATTACAGATGTCCCACCCTTTTTTTTCCCATTGACCCCCCATACCCTCACTCACCCCTCCCAGGCCTTCACCACACTATTGTCTGTGTCCATGGGCTATGCATATAAGCATATAAATTTCCCAGTTAATCTTTTTTACTGTATATAGTTCTGTAGTAGTTCAGTTTGTTCCTTATGGTGTGGAAATTATTTTTAAAATATGTTTATACTGTATTTCATTTCTTTGTGATGACAGCACCATCTAGTGGTCTATGTTAACTTTTAAATATCTTAACTTTAAAATAATGTAATATTTAATAATATTTAATATTACAATAAAAACAAGCAACTATAGCATGGAAAGAACTTATTTTTAACATGACATTTAAAAGAATATGCCCTCATAACTTATTTAAAGATTTCATATTCTTAGAATAACTTCCAAGATATATTAAATAGAAAAATCAAAATACAGAAAAATATGTAATGTACCATTTGTACTAAAAATAAAGCAAAGTCTTTTTAAATATCTGAATGCATATGCATAAAATATCTCTGAACACACACACACATACACACACACACACACACACACACACACAGTGAAGTTGGTTGTCTTTAGTGAGGATCAGTAAGTAGCTGAAAATAGGAATGAGAGCAAGAACTTTCTCTATGAATCCTTTTGGACCTTTTGAATTTTAAGGCTTAATATGAAATGTAAATTAAAAACAAAATTCATATCTAAGGAAAATGTGATCTTTGTCATTTTCAAATCCTAAGGTTATAAACCCTCTTCTGTTTTTTACCTCTTATCTGTACCATATGTTGAAGTAGAATCTTCCTTGAAACTCAGAGGGACACAGAACCAACTAATCTCTATAGGGTCTAAGTCCAGAATCTGACTTAAACACACTGAGAAAAACCAAACTACAGAAATAATACTCCAAAAATAAGCATAATTTTTCTCCCCATGGTACATCCCCACCACAGTGTAATAGGCCCAAGCTTTCCAAGTTCCCTCATCAGGGGCAAGAAGTATCTTATCCAGAAGCAAGCTCACAATTAAAAAGAAATGTATAAACCCCTAGAAGGGAAAGCTGGAATCACTAAGACCACAGCACATTAAGGAAGAACAATTGGTCTTGAACCAACCTTACTTCCTAAAGTTAATCTAGACCAGTGGTTCTCAACCTTCCTAATGCCGTGACCCTTTAATACAGTTCCTCATGTTGTGGTGACCCCCAACCATAAAATTATTTTCGTTGCTACTTCATAACTGTAATGTTGCTATTGTTATGAATCATAATATAAATTTCTGATATGCAAGATGTATTTTCATTGTTACAAATTGAACATAATTAAAGCATAGTGATTAATCACAAAAAAATATGTAATTATATATGTGTTTTCCGATGGTCTTAGGCGACCCCTGTGAAAGGGTCGTGACCCACAGGTTGAGAACCGCTGATCTAGACTAACCAACAAAATAGCATAACGAGCCATCAGCAAGTCCTTGACAGTGTCTCATAATGATCTGTAATTCAGGAGAGAAGTTTAAGTGGATGGTAATGTCCATATGAGGACTATTAGTTGGTCGAACAACATAACCAAAGAATACTGATTACTAGATTTAAATCATATCGCAGATTTCAAGTGCCATTTTCAGCCCATGCTTTTCAACAGTTTGACCCATAACTTGGATAGAGAAAACAATATGCTTATCAAATTTGTGAAAGACACAAAGCTGTGAGAGATAGTATATACATTATATGACAGAATTACATTGTATGAGAACTAACAACATGGAATTTAGCAAAAAGAAATGTAAGGACCTACACTTATTTTAAAAAACAAAACAAAACATCTTTACTAGTTAGGTATAGAAAGGTCTGGTTTATCTGCAGCAGGTTTAAAATAGAATGAACATATGGGTTCATAGTAAGAACAAAACTTTTGTTTAACAGGGGGAATTATTTAGAATGACGAGGCAATATTCCTGGCCTATTGTGTCCAGAGCAGAACCCCTGTAGATGTTGTATACACTCTGGACACCACATTTCCTAGATGAACACTTGAAAAACTACAAATGATTTAAATAAAAACAACCAGGATTTTCAGAGGATTTATGTTCCTAATATAAAGCAAAAGCCTATAAAAGAGCTACCAAACTGAAGTCTCGGGTGGGATGGTGTAACCGTCCTCAAATATCCCAACTGCAAATGATCTATGTACATAAAAGCATGAAAATAAGTTCTGTTGGTAGAAGTTTCAAGGAAACACAATTTGATTTCATATAAGTTGACCTTTTCTAACAGTCGGAATTCTACAGTGATAAAATGCGTCAGAAGTAGTGTATCCCTCAAGTAAAAGAAGAAAAGAAACATCTATTTGAAAGTGTTATGAAGGGCATACCTATCAGACTGGCTACAACCTCAGCATAAGGTTGAAAAGATTTGGCTGAATCGCCTTAGGAGAAAAGCATTCAACATTTCACCTTTAAGTGTAATGTTAGCTCTGGGCTTTTATACGTGCCCATTATCAGATTGAAGAAGATCCCTTCTGCTCCCAATTTGCTAGGGATTTCTGTCACTAAGGTACTATTGAGGTTGGCATTAGAATCCTGTGGAACATGGGCAATGAGGCTTCAAGTATTCCTATCTCAACCTCTCTTGCTTCTTCAAACAGTGTGGTATTTCTGATGTTTGGGGAGAGCTGGTACACTTTCTACATTCTAAATTTTAAAATCTGCATAAACTAGAGCACTTTTTAAAATCTATATAATAATATGCTGTCTGTGTGTGTGTGTGCATTTTTTAAAATATATTGTTATTGATTTCAGAGAGGAAGGGAGAGGGAGAAAGAGATAGAAACATCAATGATGAGAGAGAATCATTGATCAGCTGCCTCCTGTATGCCCCCTACTGGGGATCGAGCCCACAACCCAGGCATGTGCCCATGACTGGAATCAAACCTGAGATCCTTCAGTCCGCAAGGCCAATGCTCTATCCACTGAGCCAAATCAGCTAGGGCTGTGCGTGCATTTTTTAAACTTCAACTTTTTAACTTAAGGCTAAATGAGATGGGACATGATTTTTCACTTAATATCCTGACTAGCCCACACATGCCAGTCTTTTAAAACCCTACCTCCAAGTCAACCAACACCATAACTAAAATGATGTACCACCTTCCTTCAGTTTGGGATGAAAGCCACAAGTAACACAGGAGCAGCTGTGATGCTTGTTACCAAATATGAGCCCTTGTATGGGCAGAGAGGTAAAAGGGGGAAGAAGATAGGAAAGAAGAATGAAGAAAAAGAAGTAAACAGGCATCAGATGGAAGAGGAAATTTTTAATGAAAAATCTATTGCCCCATTAAATAATAATATATATAAAAATGTGACTCCACCCAGCTGGTGTGGCTCAAGTGGTTGAGCATCGTCCTATGCTCCCAGAGGTCATGGGTTCAATTCCCGGTCAGGGCACATGCCCCGTCATGCAGAGGGGGTGCAGGAGGCAGCCCATTGATGATTGTCTCTCATCAATGTTTCTCTCTCTCTCTCTCTCTCTCTCTCTCATCAATAAATAAAAATAGAAAATAAGCATTTGGAGCACCTGATGTTCTGAAAACACGCTTTGGAATACGGTGCTTGGCACTTACAGTGGGGCCTTGACTTACGAGTTTAATTCGTTCAGTGACGGAGCTAGTAACTCAAATTACTCGTATGTCAAATCTTAAAGTGAACGAGTGAGACACGTGATGCTGGGCTGATGCTGTGGAGTTCACTGTGACATTCGCTGCGCAAACTAGCGGTGGGGTATCTGAAGCTGGCTTGTAACCCGAATTTTAGCTCGCAACTCAAAGCAAAAAATCGGCCGAGAGACAGCTCGTATCTCGAAAAACTCGTTAGTCGGGAGACTCGTAAGTCAAGGCCCCACTGTACTTGAATTTTTTTCTACTCTCCAAAATTAGCTTCATAGTTTCACATAGATGCCCTGTTGATTCCTTAAACTATTTTTTAAATATGCTATTATCTCTTAAATTCAGTCTATGTTGTCCAGTACAATAGCTACCAGCCACGTGTGACTATTGAGCATTTGAAACATGGCTAGTCCGAGTTCACTGTGAAATACACAACTTGATTTATAGATTGAAATGATATTTTGCATATAATGGATTAAGTAACACATAATATTAAATTTAATTTTTACCATTTTATTTTGCTTTCTTATATGTGGCTATTAAAAAAATTTAAATCACATATGTGCCTCTCATATTTTTACTGACTAGCACTGCTGTAGACTTCCCTGTATCTCTCACCCAGGATCAAAACTTGATGCCCTCTTGGTTTCCTCTCTTCAAATCTAAAATGTTTCTCTTGATATTTTTTTTTCAGAGTCAACATACCCTTTACACAGCCAGCACTTAGCACTGTAATCAACACATCTGGGAGAGGGAGGGGGGGAGGGGGGTGAGAGAGAGAGAGAGAGAGAGAGCAATTTGTTGTTTTACTTATTTATGCATTCATTGGCTGCTTCATGTATGCGCCCTGACTGGAGATCAAACCTGCAACCTTGGCGCTCTAACTAACTGAGCTACCTGTCCAGGACCCAAATGCTTATCCTATCTAATAATAGACAAACATGGTAATTAACCGTACCTCCGCTATGCTTCCCATAGGCTAATCAGCAGGATATGCAAATTAACTGCCAACAAAGATGGCGGCCGGCAGCGACACAGCTAAAGTGAACATGAGGTTTGCTTGCTCCAGTGATGGAGGAAGCCAAGGTTCCCCACCTGCCGCGGCCCAGCTCTGAGCTCCAGATGCAACAATGTTGCAATTATAGAAGCTAAACAAACCCAGAAACCTGCTTTCAGTCACCAGCGGGCTCAGAGCTTAGAGCGCCAGTGATGGCAATAGAGTTTCAATTATAGAAGCTAAACAAACCCAGA
>NW_005354829.1:1519130-1536519 GCF_000412655.1 Myotis brandtii | reverse complement strand
AGGCTGGCCAGGCACCCAAGCGGGACCCCCACCCTGATCCGGGACACCCTTCAGGGCAAACCAGCTGGCCCCCACCCATGCACCAGGCCTCTATCCTATATAGTAATAGGGTAATATGCAAACTGACCCTAACAGCAGAAAGACTGGGAATGACTGGTCACTATGACACACACTGACCACCAGGGGGCAGATGCTCAATGCAGGAGCTGCCCTGTGGTGGTCAGTGTGCTCTCACAGCAGGGAGCTCTGCTCAGCCACAAGCCAGGCTGATGGCTGCCACTACAGCGGTGGTGGTGGGAGCCTCTCCTGCCTCCTCAGCAGCGCTAAGGATGTCCAACTGCAGCTTAGGTCCGCTCCCTGCTGGCAAGTGGGCATCCCCCGAGGGCTGCCGGGCTGCCAGAGCGATGTCTGATTGCCAGCTTAGGCCCAATCCCCCGGGGAGCAGGCCTAAGCCAGCAAGTGGTCACCCCCAAGGGGTCCCAGACTGCGAGAGGGCACAGGCCGGTCTGAGGGACCCCCTACCCCAGAGTGCACAAATTTTTGTGCACCAGACCTCTAGTTTTTCAATAATTTACCACAGCATCTTTGTGCACTTCCTGGAGAGCACATATGAGCAAGATTTTTCAACTTGTAAATTCTGTGTGGTAGACGTGAATTTAGTGACCCCTTATAACTCCTTCCATTCAAAAGCCTCGGTTTAGAAACATGTATATATTGCTAAAGTCTTTTCCAGAAGTGTTGCTCTTACTCCTTAATTCTTCAATTAATTAATGCTTTTAAGATAAAAAATATAATGAAAAAGAGAAAGTAAAGGAATGAGATCTCCTGGTGAAATAAAAAACAAAAGGGCTAACTTAAAATACAGCAATTAAAACTGAGACAAACTGACAACTAGCTATAAAGTTCCAAGATAAACAATGGTTGGAAAGTTAATTGTTTACCAAACTCTCGTTAGTTCAACCTGGCTCACTGTTAAAAGAATGCTATAGAAATTGACCTGTGTTCAGATAAGTCACTCCTATAAACCAACCACCTGTTGGATCTCAAGTGTGTACTAGCCCAGGGACAGTCTTTGCTTGCTCAGAGCTGTATATATTAGAGGTATTTACAAAAGGGTGTGTGATAGAAAAAGTAAATAACTGAACTTCACTCATACTGCTTCCTGTTTCCTTCTTGATTCTTCAGAGGTACATACTCTTCTTGGATAAACCTTGACTAATGAAGTGGCATCAGGAAGTGCCTACACTTCCATAGCCTGGGAGAGCGCAGTGAAAATGCTTATTAACCAAGGTGGGCTGTCCTGTCCTGACCCCGAGACACTAAAGACTCTGTTTGCATCGGGCTCATGGGTTTCTTCCTAGCCACTCTCAGGGACAGGAATGCTCGGTAAGTTTTTATGAAATCTTCACATCTTCTTTGCCTCTAAGTTAAACTTTTTTTTATTAATTCAGATTGACTGATAGTGTGTATTTCATTGCCATAGATATGAAATTTCACTTACAAAAAATTTCCCGAGATATTTTTTAATGCAAGAGAAATATGGTGAGAAGAGGGGGAAGGCCAGGAAATCTCTACTTTGTAAATCACTCCCTCAGATTTTTCTTCTCCTTTTTGTGATTCCTTTCTTTGTGCTTTTATTTTTCCAAGTGAGAAGATATATTTTCATTTAATTCCAAGGTAGAATTAAGCAAATTAAATTAAATCACAAGACCTTACTCATACCCTCTTATTGTTGAAAATATGGTACCAAATTTGGTAAAAGCAAGAAATAAATTCAAGGGAAATATTTCTGAGGGACATAGTTAAATAATTATTTATTTTTAATTTAAGACTAACAACAGATAAATGATAACATTTCCTCCAGAATATTTCTAAAGCCCTTTTTAACATACCTCTGGTGATATAAATCTGTGATCCACATTATTTTGTTCTAGATATTCAACTATGCAATCTGAGGTACAATGTTATGGGATATGCCTCAAAAATTCAAATTGGAGCAAACTGATGCTAGTAGGTGGCCTATTGTATCTTGTAACAAGGTACAGAAAATTCACACAATCTCATGGGGTACCGTTCTGTTGAGACAGAGCAGCAATTACATTATCAACAATTAAAAATAAAAATTCTCTGGGATGCAATATTATAATTAATCTTTATAAGCACATACACAAAATGCTGGTTTTTTTATATATAGAAGCCCAACCAAGAGTCATTTTACCTAGAACTGTAGCAACAAAGACTTTCGTTCCCAACACTTTATTATGAAAATTTTCAAACATAAATAAAAATTAAAATAATTATACCATGAACACTCAGATACCTCCCATGTGATTCTACAATTATCATTTTGCTACACTGGCTTCTTCACATGCTATCCGATATGCATTCATCTACCTATCCACCTCTTCATCTTCTTTACTTTTCGGATGTGTTTTTAAGTTGCAGACCTCAGTAACATTTACGGATGCATGTCACTAACTAGAGTTTAATACTTGTTTAACATTTCCTTGAGGTAAATTTCATGTTCAATGAAATGCACAATTTTTACTGTACCATCTGATGAGTTTTGATAAATATATACATCTGTGTAATCCAAGCCCCTGTCATGATATACAACATCATTATTCCAGACCTGGAATGTTTCCTCATTCCCCTGCCCAGTCAGTCCCTGCTCCCACTCCCAGAAGCAAACACCCTTCTTCTCTTTCATACCTGCACGATGGCCATTCATGTTTATGTGTGTATCAATAACTCATTCTTTTTTTATTGGTGAGTAGTATTTCAATACTATTACATTGTATGAATATACCACCGTTTATCCATTCTTTTATTGATGGACACCTGAGCTTTATTAGGTTTTTGGCTAATATGAATAAGCCTGCTATGAACATTTTTTTAAAATATATTTTATTGATTTTTTACAGCGAGGAAGGGAGAGGGATAGAGAGTTAGAATCATCGATAAGATAGAAACATCGATCAGCTGCCTCCTGCACACCCCGCACTGGGGATGTGCCCGCAACCAAGGTACATGCCCTTGACCGGAATCGAACCTGGGGCCCTTTAGTCCGCAGGCCGACGCTCTATCCACTGAGCCAAACCGGTTAGGGCCTGCTATGAACATTCTTATACAAATCTTTCTCTGAACATGTTTCCAGCCTCTTGCATAAATACCTAGGAGTAGAATTGCTGGGTCATAATGCAGTATAGTTCTATTTAGACACTGACAGAGCCTTTTCAAAAGTGCTTATATCATTTTATCACCCTCACCAACACTGTATGAGAATTTCAGTTCCTCCACATCTTTGCCAATTTTGTGGTTGTAAGCCCTTTAAATTTTTGCCTTTCTGGTGATTGAGTAATGCTATCTCACTGCGGTTTTATATGCATTTATCTGATGACTAATATTGCTGAACACTTTCCCACGTGCTTATTGGTCATTTGTATGTTGTTCTTTGTTAAATGTCTATTCAAATATTTGGCCCACTTTTTTAAAAAGTGGATTGTTTATCTTTTTATTATTGACTTGAAGGAGTTCTTATAAGTATATATTGCAGCTACAAGTCCTTTGTCAAAGGAAAATATTTCACAAATATTTTCTCCCACTTTGTTGCTTGCCCATTTTTTTAAAAAGTATAGTTTGAGCCCTGTCCAGGTAGCTCAGTTGGTTAGAACATGGTCCCCATATGCCAAGGTTGCAGGTTCAATCTCTGGTCAGGGGATATGCAAGAATCAACCAATAATATATAAATAAGTGTAACAACAAATCGATGTTTCTCTCTCTAAAATCAATTAAAAAAATTATTTTAATTTTTTAAATGTATAGTTTGATGAGCACTAGTTTTCAATTTTGATGAATCTAATTGCCTATTTTTATGGTTATTAATTTGTGTGCTATCTAAAATATATATTTTTTATCCCCAAGGTAGATACCCTTCTATGGTTTTTTTCCAGAAGCCTTATCATGTTAGTGTTTACCTTCAGTTCTAAGACCATGTTGAATTTATTTTTTCTTATGGTGTGAAGTAGAGGTTTTTCCTTCCCCCCGCCCTTCCCTTTCTTTGCATATTGCTATCTAGAACAACCAGCATTAAATTTTTTTCTTTCTCCACTGAATTTCTTTGAAGATTTTATAGAAAATTAAATGACCATAAAGGAAGGATCTTAATTTTGGACTCTTTATTCAGTTCCATTAATCTATTTGTTTCTTCTTATGTAAATGCCATTCTATTTTGATTACTGTAGGTTTATAGTAAGTCTTAAAGTCAAGTACTATGGACCATATGATTTCACTCATCGGTGGTATTTAATAAGCAAACTGAACTAATAAGCAAAATAAAGACAGACTCATAGATAGAGAGCAGGTAGACAGCTCTAGTGGGGAAGAAGAGATTGAAGGGAGTGGAACATCTGAGAAAAAAAAAGAGAGAAAGAGCTCACAGACATGGAAAACAGTGTGGTGATTGTGGGTGGGGTTGGGGGTGGAAGTGGAAGAGGATATAGGGAGGATAAATAGTGATGAAGAAAAATAAAATAAAGAAAAAATTAAAAAATAATAATTTAAAAATAAATAAATAAAGTCAGATACTGTGAGTCCTCCTACTTTACTCTTCTTTTTCAAAAGTGTTTGGTTGTGCTACCTCCTTTGCATTTCCATAGATAATTTAGAATTAGCTTGTCAATTTCTAAAAAAAGAGCATAGTAAGATTATAACTATGATTACCTTGAATTTATAGATTCATTTAGAAATAAGCTTAACAATATTGAGTCTTCTGATCCATAAACATAGTCCATCTATGAATTTAATTAGATCTTATTTGATTTCTCTTGAAAGTGTTTTGTAGTTTTAAACATAGGACTCTTGTACAGCTTTTGTTCACTTGTTCCTATGGTTTTAAATTCTATTTTAAATGGAATTTTTATATTTCATTTTATAATTTTTTAATTAATAGAAATACAATTGATTTTTATATATTGATCTGGTATTCTGAGATCTTGACAAATTCTAATAATTGACTTATAGAATCCTTAGGATTTTTCTACCTAAACTATGATGCCATCTGCAAATATAGTTTTACTTCTTTTATTATGATCTTAGGGTTTTTTCATTTTTATTTCTGACCTTTTTGCACTGGTTAGAAACCACCAGTTTTTTATGCTTTTTTGCAGGAGGTATTTATTTATTTGTTTGTTTGTTTGTTTTGTACGAATGGTGGTCAATTTTGTCAAATGCTTTTTCATATGTCTGTTTAAATAATTACATAGTTTTTCTTTTTTTATTTTGTTAATATAGGAAATTACATTGATTAACTATCAAGTGTTAAACCAGTGATGGCGAAGTTTTTGAGCTCGGCATGTCAGCATTTTGAAAAACCCTAACTTAACTCTGGTGCCGTGTCACATATAGAAATTTTGTTATATTTGCAACCATAGTAAAACAAAGACTTATATTTTTTGATATTTATTTTATATATTTAAATGCCATTTAACAAAGAAAAATCAACCAAAAAAATGAGTTGCATGTCACCTCTGACACACGTGTCATAGGTTCGCCATCACTGTGTTAAACCAACGTTAGGATAACTTGGAATAAACACTAGTTAGTCATTATATTATCCTTTGATGCATACCACTGGAATTTATTTGCTATTATTTTGTTAGAATTTTTGTGTTGCTATTCATTAGGAATGTAATGCAATTTTCTTTTGTTGCTGTTTTTTAATGTCTGTCAGTTTTGTGTATTACAAGGAATGCAGGCCTCATAAAACATTTGGAAATTATTTCCTCTGCCTCTATTTTCTGAAATATTTTATGTAAGATTGGCATTATTTTTTTCCTTAAAGGTTTGATAAAATAGCCCGGCCAGCATGGCTCAGTGGTTGAGCTTCAACCTATGAACCAGGAGGTCACGGTTCAATTCCCGGTCAGGGCACATGCCTACGTTGCAGGCTCGATCCCTGGTTTGGGTTGGCAAATTTCTATATTACACGTATTGTATATATTAATTCATTTAATCATCACAACAACCCTGAGAGGCAAATATTATTCTTACATAAAAATGCAGAAACTATATAAGTGGCAGGGACTAGAATCAACTATGACTCTAAAGGTAAAGCTCTTTCCATTCTACATACTGTCTATCAAATGCATTTTTATAATCATTTAATCAAAGATATCCCACTGATGAGGAATCATTTCAACAGCCAAATCTATATCAAACCCATCAGACTCCATTCATTCATCAATTTGATATTGATAAATATTAATTAAGCAACTACCATATGCCAGGTACTGCTTCAGGCACTGTTCTAGGCTCAGTAAATGAAACAAGCAAATATCCTTGCCCTTGTGGTGTTTAAATTCTATTATTATACTAAACCAATAATAATAATAATAAATAAATAATTAGAAGGTGATAAATGCTTTGCAAAAGGAGAATGGTGAGGTTCAAATATAAATAGGGTGGTAGGAGTCTACCATATTGAGAAGGTAACACACTTTAGCAAAGACTTGAAGGAGGGAAGCATTCAGCTATGTAAAGGAAGAGCTTTTCAGGCAAAGAGAACAGTCAGTACAAAGGCCCAAGATGGGAGCATGCCTGGAATGACAGAGCAATAGCCAGGCGGCCAGTGCACCTGGCACCTGGAATGGAGTGAGAGGGAAACAGGAGGAGAGAGGTTTTGCAATGCAACGGGAAGCAGATCATTTAAAGATGGTAGCTTTTACTCAGAGTGGAGCGGGGAGTTATGATAGAATTTTGAGCAGATAGGTGATAGAGTATAACAATTGTTTACATACTTTTGTAAGATTAGACTTAAGAAAATCAAGGAAGAAGCTGAGAGATCATTTAGGAGGCTATTTCATTAAGTCTTGTAAGAGCTAAGAGTACCTCAAATCAGGGTAGCTGCAATCTCGGGGTGGGATTCTGAATATAATTTGAAGATAAAGCCAACAGGATTTCTTGATGACAGAGCATATAAAGTGAGAAAGAAAGAGA
The DNA here is from genome assembly GCF_000412655.1 of Myotis brandtii. Taxonomy (NCBI): domain Eukaryota; kingdom Metazoa; phylum Chordata; class Mammalia; order Chiroptera; family Vespertilionidae; genus Myotis; species Myotis brandtii. The sequence continues at coordinate 1,529,523 of NW_005354829.1, read as the reverse complement.
AGGGTTGAGTATGACCAAGGATTTTGTACTAAGCAGCCAGATGGAAAGAGATGAAATAAAGCAAGGATTCACTTTTGAACATAAATTTGAGAAAAGGTATAAAAAATCTAAAGATGCATGAGATCATTGTCCAATGGAAAAAAAAATCTCTAAAGTTCCTTGCAGCTCAGAAATACTGTCACATTTTTTCAAAACACATTTGCCCATCTATGATGAGTTTTTATTACTATTCTAAGCCAAAGCATGAAAGTGCCCTGGTTATTTTTCTGCCCATTTTGAGACCTATCATATTTTCATTTATAGTATTTGAGCACCAACTCTTCATTTTATTTTGTTTAATATATTTTTATTGATTTCAGAGAGGAAGGGAGAGGGAGAGAGAGACTGAAACATCAATGATGAGAGAGAATCATTGATCAGCTGCCTCCTACGCCCCCTACTGGGGATTTGAGCCCGAAACCCAGGCATGTGCCCTGACCAGGAATCGAACCCTGACCTCCTGGTTCATAGGTTGATGCTCAACTGCTGAGCCACACCAGCCGGGCCACAGGTCTTGAATATACCATAGAGTGAACTCTAACCACAGCATACACTCAACCCCTACCAAGATAGAATTGAACCTGGGACCCTTCAGTCCACAGGCCAACATTCTATCCACTGAGCCAAACTAGACAAGGCACAACTCTTCATTAAAAAAAATCATAGGGTTTACTAGTAATTGAGCTCCAGGTCAGGGTATAACTTCATCAGAGAAATATTCCTGTGATTATTATGAACACAAAAAACTAAACTAAAAATTTCATTTTAAGAATTCCATATAACAAATTGAATAGTTTTCTTGAATTGACTTCTATTCTTCACATAACCATTTTGTGTCTATTATTAAGCCACCATTGTTACCACAAAAAATTTGTTTGTAAACTGTTCTTGAACCTTAGCAGGGCTTTTCTTGTAATTTTTAAAATGTAGTTGCACAGTTAGGTACAATTTCTGCCTTTGGGAATCTAGCAATCTAGAAATCACAGTATTAACTCGCAATAAAGAAGCCAAGGTCAATTACTCAAGCATACAATAGAGTCTGTAGTTGCAAAGAATGGGGTCAGTAAGACTCTTTGTTCAGCAGTCCTGTGGCCCATCTTCACAGCTATGCCTGACAAGCAACAGGTAACCTTCACCCTGGACAAAAGACTCAGTTTAATGAAGTATCTAGTGCTTGCATTGCTTCCCACTTCCAGGGGTCTGGCAAGCTTGGCCAAGCTCAACAAGAAGGAGGGGAACATGTGGAGAGCCACCCCATCTCTCCCACCCCCAACAGTCACAAAGCACACTTTCTGCACAGCCTAGTGGTCACAAAGTGGGAAACCATACTTCACTTTAAATAGAAACTTTGTCATGTGAAGCTTATGTTTGGGAGGTGACTATACATATGTCTGTCTTAAAATAACAAGAAGCATGGGCAAAACCAGGATCGCCCCTGCAAAGTTTTAGGGAGCCCAAAGCCTGAAGATATACCAAACATCAATCTGGAATTCAAGGGGGTGGAAGCAGTATAGGTATAATAAAAGTTTCTTAAATAAAAGCTTCTTCTATTTTAACAAAATTTAATGCAACTAAAATGACTAAATTAATGTCTAATTTAACCAAAATATTTAACAGCACCTAATCAGAGCCCAAAATACTGCCATAAAACAAGATATGAAACATTTGCTTATATGTAGTGCGTAACTTATCTAAATTCTATCAGTTGAAAAGCAGGGAGCCACTCAGTTGTGAGTGGATTTACATGATTCTGTATTGCCTACAAGAGTGAAACACTTTGAAGAACAAGCAAAGAGGAATCTCTCAAGACACCTGTATTCATGCTCGACTTGGGCAAAAATAGAGCTCAGATGGCCCTGAGTTAAAAAGACTGGAGATCTATTCTTTTGCCGTCACATAGGGATTCTGATGGTTTTGCTTAGAGGATGAATATTTATCTAGAGGCATGAATATTTAGCAAGTGCAACCAAGAAAACCAAGTGTCTGCCTCCACGACTGTTTTAGTCCCTTTGGGCTGTTTCAATAAAAATACCACGGACTGGGTGGCTTAAAAAAATGTTCATCACTCACAGTTCTAGAGACTGGGGAGTCCAAGATCAAGATGCTGGCAGATTCGATGTCCAGTTTCTTAGATAGCCATCCTCTCACCCTGTTCTCACCCGGCAGAAGGGCTAAGAGAGCTCTCCACCCTCATGACCTAATCACCTCTCAAAGGCTCCACCTGCAAATACATTGAGGGTTAGGATTTCAATATATGAATTCTGGCGGGACACAAGCATACAATCCATAACAAGTCTACAAAGTGAAAAGATAATTCAGGAACACATTTAAGACAGAACGTTGTTTTGAAATATGTGAAGGATTACAGTTCAAGGCCTTGTTTTGTAATTACACTGTGACAGGAACATATGTATAACCCTCTACACTCCTTCAAACACAAGAGAAAAAGGTGAGACTGGTTTCAAACTACTCAAATGAGGTTATCATTTCATTCAGCTGCTAAGTCCTGTTCAGATTTTTTTAAAGGAGACAGAGATACGTTGTCTCAGAAAAGAGCAGGCAGACACATCCAGCAGACCAGAGGAATGGCATGTGTATTGGCTTAGTGGCCAACCCTGTACTTTCAAGTGAGACCATGCAAATATCTGTAAATAATATAGCTTCTAGACTTTCTCCTAAGGCCTCCTAAAACAAGCGTAAGAACTCCGGGGTCTCATAGAATTATTTTCAGTCTCTAGCTTTCTGATCAACTTGGCTGTAAGAATTCAAAATACTAAAAAGCCCTGCTGGCGTGGCTCAGTGGTTGAGCATCAACCTATGAACCAGGGGGTCACAGTTTGATTCCCGGTCAGGGCACATGCCCAGGTTGCCAGCTCGATCCCAGTAAGGGGCGTTTAGGAGGCAGCCGATCAGTGATTCTCTCTCATCATTGATGTTTCTATCTCTCTCTCCCTCTTCCTTCCTCTCTGAAATCAATAAATATGTATATATAAATTTAAAAAAACAACAACACAATACTAAAAAAATTCCTTGGTTCCCAAAAAAGTTTACTTACTGTTAATGAGCCCTCTGTATTGATTCGGACAGATTTTTCTTTGGATTAAGGCAATCATTTAACCCAGTCCCTTTCACCCTCCCCTCGGTGCATACTCACAGCATTTGCACTGGGAAGGAGATTAAAAACCAAGGCACATATCCCACACAGTCCCCAAGCAATCATAACAGCACTCAAGGGTTTATTCCAGCATCCATGAAATAAATGGATGGGACACAGTAAGAGCTGTGAGCATGGCAAGCAGCCACCAGAGAGAAAAATAAAGCAACAAATGAGAAGAAACACATCTCCCCCATTTGGGCAATAAGAGCAGCAAACAAAACCATCAATCCCCAGCAGGCTGCCTAGTTTATTGAAGCCTTAAGACCATTTTCAAAGTATACTTCATGTCCTCTGGGTAGGATTTGCTCAAGTAATAGAGCGCTCGATATCCCTAAGATTTCTGAATATACCTTCCACCCAGATTTTCTGTCCACAGCTATGAAATTCAGATCTCTGTGTCAACTTGCTTGTTTATGCGCTGCTTTCGTCTGCTCGTTCATTCACTTACATTCGTTCCATGAGTATCTGTGGAAAAATTACTGCCTGCCAGTCATTTCTTATAACTCTGCAGATCCAGAGGTAAACAATAGAGGGGCCTCCTTTCACAGAGCTTTATTTCATGGGAAGAGAAAAATCAACAACAATAAACAATGCAATGGATAAGAACGGCGATGAAAATAAAACAGGGTAATGAAGAGTGCTCAAAACCTAGACTGGAGCTCAAGGAAAGGCCTCTACAAGGTCCTCTTGTATGATCTCTGCCTGGACCGTGAATCCTCTGAAAGCTTTATATTTACAGCAGGGGCTGGGAGATGAAACTGAGCTTCACTCCACTCCCAATGCAGATGACCAAGAACGCAAACCAAACCTCAGCGAAATTGACCACAGTTTCAACAAAGTAGCTGAATGTGCCTTGATGAGACTGAAGGAGAAACTAAAAGGAGTGGAGGAAGGAACTGTGCTCAGAGTGGGTGGACAAGTGAATTTGCTGATACAACAGGCCATGGACCTCAAAAACCTCAGCCTTTTCCCAGGATGGAAAGCTTAGGTGTGATATTTGGCATATGAATTACCCTTGAATTCAACCTTCAGAAATTATATGTTGGCCTTTATTTTTAACCCACTTATATGCAATATATAAAATTTGAAGAAAAAAGAAAGAAAGAAAGAGGAATAAAGAAAGAAAGACCTCTACAGAAAAGTGGTGGTTGAACGGAAGAGGGAAGAATGCACAGAGACTAGATAAGGGAAAATGCGGAGGGAGATCCAGGCCCAGCCTGCATGAGCTAGGTAGGTAGGACCAGGGACACAAACAAGGTCATTGTGCTGGAGCCTAGAGAGCATCACCAGAGAGGATGTGAGGCAGGTGGGAGTTAGGGATTTATTGCAAGGGAAGCCATTTTTGAGGTAAGCAGATGAGTAACATGATCTGACTTACATTTATAAAGATCATTTTGAAGGACTGCAGGAGTGCAGGATGGTTGGGTAAGATTAGTCTAATGACTCATTTTACTCTCCAAATGGAGAAGATAATAAGAGTTTAATTGGTTTCTGGGGACTATCTAAATAATAATGACAAATCAAGGTGGCCATGCTTCAGTTATCAGTAAATAACTGCAACTTAAATAAGTTTAGATAAGCTTAGATGTGATATACAATATAGTAAAAGGGGTAAGATTTATTTTTATTATGTAAAAATGAATATGAGTTATCTACAGTCTGCTACTAAATAATAATTATGGGTAGTCCTACCCTGGACTAAACTACAGGAACATGTGATTCATTTAAATGTCTAGTAAACTGAGATGGGCAAAAGTGTCCAGAGATCATGAAACTGAACAACCAAGGGGTCCAGGCTGCCGGTCACTAGTTGAGCCAATTAAACGGAGACAGGGTTGAATCACATATGAGCATTTATTCCAATGCCAACAGTATGGGAGAGCAGCAGGTCATCCACAAAACTCTGCTCTCCCCTCCCCATAAGCTAGCTGCTTATATTGGGCAGAAAGACAAAGATTATACAGGAAAGTAAGAATTACAGGCATGGGAAAGTAGGCAAGGTATAATGGTTACAGGCAATGCAGGCTGGGGGAATCAAATCGTGACCTCTTGGTTCAGAGGTTGATGCTCAACCACTGAGCCATGCTGGCCAGGCTAGGATTTTTTTTTTTAAATCTGTTTTGCCCTAGGCAGTTTAGCTCAGTGGGTAGAGCGTTGGCCTGCAGACTGAAGGGTCCTGGGTTCGATTCATTCAAAGGCACATGCCTGGATTGTGGGCTCAATCCCCAGTAGGAGGTGTGCAGGAGGCAGCTGATCAATGATTGTCTCTCATCATGATGTTTCAATCTCTCTCTCCCTCTCCCTTCCTCTCTGAAATCAATAAAAATATATAAATATTTTAAGTCTGCTTTGCTATAATCCCATGATTGGGCTTTAATTAGCCCCTCAGAGCAAAGAAGCTGAGTCATTTAGCTGCCATGAAAACTGCCGGCAATACCTGGTGATTTCAAATTCTTGAGGTTCCCAAAATGTCTTGAGGTTCCTTCCTTGCCATTTCTCAGGAAAGCAACCTTTGTTCCTTACCTGGAAAGACTGCCATGAACCACATGACCAAGCAAGGTACCAGGCAGGCTATTTCTCCAAGGTGCTCGTATTGCCTTCACAGTCAGTTTTTATTCCTTAAAGCTTTTTGGTGATATCCAGAGTCCAGGCATGTCTCTCTCGAACATGACATTCCAGTCAAAGTCTTGGTTAATAAAACCACAATTGGAAACTGTTCTTATGGAATTCATACAAAGAAACATATTGCCATGTCTCACTCATTAAGTATTACTAAGTTCTGGAGGGAGGAGTCAGGGAGAAAAGTATATAATTTGCAAATTACTTTAAGAAAAGAAACAAGCCTGGCCATCATGGCTCAGTGGTTGAGCATCGACCTATGAACCAGGAGGTCATGGTTCAATTCCCAGTCAGGGCATATGCCCGGGTTGTGGGCTCAATCCCCAGGGTGGGGCGTACTGGAGGCAGCCAATCAATGATTCTCAGCGTTGAAGTTTCTATCTGTCTCTACCTCCCCCTTCCTCTCTGTAATCAATAAAAATATATTTGAAAAAAGGAAAAGAAACAAGTTTCATTATGTCTGAAAAACAAAAAAGATTAAAAATCAGCAATACTTTCAACAAAAGTTACAAAAACTATATAATTATTTTCAGTTCATTCAGTCCTATAACCATTTTTTGTTTCTCCTGATTTTCCTTGCCAGTATTTCTATAAATCCAGATATAGAGTTCTTTTTTAAAAATATATTTTATTGATTTTTAGAGAGAGAAGAAGGGGGAGGGATAGAGAGATAGAAACATCGATGAAAGAGGAAATCATCATTAATTTTTAGGTGACAAGTAATTTACATTCCTCAGATTAGCAATACATTCACATTTTTATGAGATCGATTTCAAATAAAATACAAGACATATTCATTAAAAGATTCAAGTCCACCTCTAGATTCTTTGTAATAAGAAATCAAAAGTAAGCAAAATCAGATTTCAGTATCCTGTTATTTCAAAATATCTAGCTATTAAATAATTTGTATTTTTTAACTCAGCAAGACACCAAAGTTTTAAGTTACCTAAGTTACCAAAAACTTTGGAACTATGTTTAGGTATATGTAATTATTACTGGAAAGCTTTATCATTTTAGATATGTCTATTTATTTTTGTCTTAACAGCTTTATGAGATTTTAAAGCCAATTATTATTTCCCAAGCCATTTTCTTGGCAAATTTGGAACAGGGATAACATGGTCCTGACCACTTTTAGGGGCTGGAGGAAAGGCGTGGGGGGCGGGGGGAAGGGCAATATCAGGCCCCACCCCACAGCTTATTCCTAGGAATGCACCAACTCCCAAGCCTTGGAGGAGGGGGGTTAGGTTTATTTCCCGTATTTTTCTTTCTGAATAGCTGTAACAACATGAAATCTTGCATTTAAGAAGAGATCTTATCCTATTTCAAAACAGAAACAGAAACAACCCCTAAAGTAAACAGATGAGTACTCCCAAAAAGAGGGACTTGGACTTTAGCCTTAGAACCTTATCTCACACTAACCCAGCACAACAAATGACCTTGGGTCTGAATGGCACAAAGCCCAACATCAGAGACAGAGGATTCCCTGTTTTCATAAAATGGCAAAGAGCAAACTAAGTCCCCAAAAGATAAGAAAGCAAGCAAAGAACATCTGTAACCAAAGTTACATTGCAGACAGACAAGAACTCTCACTACCTAAGCGTTTGCCTTGAGAGGAAGAGCAGGGAGCATCCCCAATATTAAGAGCTCTCAGCAGCTGCTGGGAAGTTCCTGAAATCCCTGCCACGGGTTCAGCCTGACACAAGTATATGCCCCATCTGTAAAGTGGTACATGCCCCCATCTGTAAAGTGGTACATGCCCCCCATCTGTAAACAAATTAACCCAAACAACAAAGAGACACAAAACAGCTATCAAGAGAGACTCTCTCATATACAATATTTACAAGTGTGCACAACAGACAGACAACTATTTGTGGCTTACCGTGCACAGCCAGACAGAAGTCCTGCACCAGGCAGGGCCCTGTCTCAACCCTAAACTGATCAGGCTTGAGAGTGGAGACCAGGCAAGGATTGTGAGAGGCCGCTTGCAACCAGGAGCTGATCAGTTTCACACCAGATTGGGGGTTGGGAGAGCAACAGACAACAGATGCCCCCCGATACATAGTTACAGAACACAAGATTCAACTTAGGTCTTGGGTGAGACAATGGAATTGCTGGGGCTGCGGCTGGGACTCAAAACAGGAAAGGACTGACAGCGCTGCAAATAAAAGAGTCCAGGCCTCAGCCCCAGGAACCTCCAGTCCAGGCAGCAAGCGTGATCCCCAGTATGGACCTCAGAGGACTAACCTGCATGTGGTCCCATCTGGGTCACCAGAATATGAACCTGGACAACCGATGGGTCCAGGCTGCCTGCCACTACTTGAGCCAATTAATCAGAGACAGTGTTGAATTATACACGAGCATTTATTCCAATACTGCCGGAAGTATGGCAGAGCAGCAGGTCATCCACAAAACTCTGCTCTTCCCTGCCCATGAGCCAGCTGCTTATATTGGGTAGAAGAACAAAGATTCATGGGAAAGTAAGAATTACAGGCATGGGAAAGTAGGCAAGGTGTAGTGGTTACAGGTTACAGGCAATGTGGAATGGGGGGTTTGCAGAGGTTGGGTGCCTCCCGAACCAGATTACAGGAAATAGGGGTTGGGGGGTCACAAAGGGTGGGCAAAGGGTCAGAGCCTCTGGGACTAGATTATGTCAGCAAGGAGGTTGTTAATCTTTCCGTGATTATAGACAGTTCTTGGAAAAGGAGAGTGGACTGACTGCATTCCTAGATTAACTCCTATGTCCCGGGGCATACAGCTCTCAGTGAAAGGGCGAGGGCTAGGCCCTCCATCTTGCCCCAGGGTAAGGGCTAGGCCCTCCATCTTGCCCCGGGTAAGGGCCCAGGAACAAGACACCGACTTGCGCCTGGCCAATCGGCAAGGCCACAGCCCTTTCTCCTCCCCTTACTCCAACCCCCTATAAAACCCCTCTCCACACAGAGTTCTCTCTCTCTCTGCTTCCTGCTGCTGTGTCGGCAAGGTGGGGGAGCCGAGCTAGCTCGAATAAAGACTCTTATGCTTTTGCATCGGACCTGGCTGGCTCCCTGATGTGGTTTCTTGGGGATCCTGAAATCTGGGCATAACATCAGTCAGGTTAGAATGTGCTTTCTCTAATCAGAACAAAACAATCACAGGTAACAAAACATGATTAATATTTCTATTTTTTAAAATTTAAATATATTTTATTGGTTTTTTACAGAGAGGAAGGGAGAGGGATAGAGAGTCAGAAACATCGATGAGAGAGAAACATCGATCAGTTGCCTCCTGCACACTCCCCAATGGGGATGTGCCTGCAACCAAGGTACATGCCCTTGACTGGAATCGAACCTGCGACCCTTCAGTCCGCAGGCCGACACTCTATCCACTAACCCAAACTGGTTAGGGTCATGATTAATATTTCTTATACTTATAGCTAGTCCCCACTATTCTATTTCTGCCCCCTAACAATCAGAGTATAGATACGCAATCCAGGAAGAAATGCAGGCTGTACAACCAATTGTTTTCCAGATGCTCCCATAGGATCTCAAGAGTAAAGGGAGTACAGGTAACGATCATCTAAAGGTAACAATAAACTCTTGACTGGTTTTAAGACCCAGAAGATGACCATGGAACTGCCTTTTCTGGAATTAAGGGCAGGATGGTAGAGAGTTCCTGGTTAAGGGTTCTGAACCCTGAGCACTAAACAAGGAGATAATTAGATTTCACATTGAATAGCTATAGATATCTGGCAAATGTATATTATTGTACTGCATCTTTTTACCTAGCTTTCAGTTTCTGTCTTTTTTATGCATAGAATAACAGCATAAAGATGTTAAGATAGAAATAGCTCACTGCATATGATCTATATGTACAGAAAACATTACTGAATGCTTTCATCTAGAAACAGTTACCTTAAAGTCATTGAATATTCTTGAATGGAACAAAACTGAAGAATATGGGAAACTATTTGGCATAGGTGTGTGATACCATACAAGATACCATCTATATATATAAAAGCCTAAGCGACCGTCCGACGTTTGACCATTCGACCAGTACCTATGACATGCAATGACCACCAGGGGGCCAGATGCTCAACAGGCATGGAAACATGGACCATACTAATGAATCTCAGAGGGAAGGGGGGAGTGAGGAGGGTGGGAAGAGATTAACCAAAGATCTTATATGCACACTAGAGGCCCAGTGCATGGATTCGTGCACAGGTGGGGTCCCTCAGCCTGGACTGTGGGGATAGGGCCGAAACTGGCTCTCCAACATGCCCCAAGGGATCCCGGATTGCGAGAGGGCGCAGGCCAGGCCGAGGGATCCCATTGGTGCACGAATCCATGCACCAGGCCTCTAATCCGCTACACTAATAAAAGAGAAACATGGTAATTGGCGTACAACCGCTACCCTTCCCATTGGCTAATCAGGGAGATATGCAAATTAACTGACAGCCAAGATGGCAGCCAGCAGCCAGGCAGCTTGAAACTAACATGAGGCTTGCTTCCTTCAGTGACGGAGGAAACCAACGTTCCCCGCCTGCCTTGCAGGCCTCTGAGCCTGCAGTTTGAACATTGTAACAAACATAGAAGCTAAAAAAAA
>NW_005354829.1:1487149-1518088 GCF_000412655.1 Myotis brandtii | reverse complement strand
GGCCCTGCTCTGTGCGTGACAGGGGGTGGTGTTGCAACCTCCCCATTGACCCTGCCTTGAGTGTGACAGGGGACGGTGCCCCAACCCCCCAATCGGCCCTACCCTGAGCGTGACTGGTGGTGGCATCGCAACCTCCAGATCCGCCCTGCGCTGTGCATGACAGGGGGCGGCGCCCCAACTCCCCAATCGGCCCTGCTCTGAGCCCGACGAGGGGCTGCACCTAGGGATTGGGCCTGCCCTCTGCCACCCGGGAGCAGGCCTAAGCCAGCAGGGCGTTATCTCCCAAGGGGTCCCAGACTGCGAGAGGGCACAGGCCGGGCTGAGGGCCCCCCCCTTCCCCCCGAGTGCACAAATTTTTGTGCACCGGGCCTCTAGTATATAATAAAAGCCTAATATGTAAATCGTCCCCTCAGATGGTCGTTTGACCAGGAGACCGGGAGTTTGACCACTCGCTATGATGTGCACTGACCACCAGGGGGCGTCATGGAACATGGCGGGTGTTGGCAACACGCTGCGACCTCTCGCCGGCTACCTGGGGGCGGGAGTGACAGGGACAGAGGTGTGGTGAAAATGCAGGGTGTCTGCCAAGCTTGCTCTCACTCCCCCTGCTACCCTCTCCAGGGATGCCAGGGCTCGCATTCCAGGGAAGTCCCCCACACTCAGGTGCACCCGCAAGGAGCCCGCCCTGCACCCACATGGCCTCTTCTGGGTGAGCCAGGCTGCAGCAGCCAGGACCACAGGGGCAGTCAGGCTCCCCATGGGTTGGCACAGGAGCCAGTCTGCAAGGCTGGTCAGGAGAGAGTGTGCTGCCCGCCTGGCTTCCATGCAGCGCTGCTGGGCAGCCCAGAGGCCCACGCTGCACCCCTCTGGCCACGTTCACCATTTCTCCATGTGGGGACTCGGACACCGTGACTCAGGCGGAGGGAGTCACATGGGGGCCCCAGGTGCTGCCCAGGACCCAGAGGTCAGCTGGGACCTGCCCTTCCACATCAGACACTCACGCTTCAATCACCGACCAGGTCTAGAGACTGCACCGTGCATGAATTTCATGCACCAGGCCTCTAATATACATATAATGAAACATCATTAAAAAGCTTGAGTAAATCATTTCTTTCTCCCACCCACAGCACTGAGTCACCACTAGATGGCACCATTTCTTTTCTGTTTTTATTTTGTTTTGCTATATTTTTTCATGAGGAAAAAGAATAATAACAATGAGAATTATTTTTGTTGTTGTTTTCTGAGCTGTTTTAACTGACTTAGTAGTCTTCATATTCTCTGGAAAAGCAAAAGCATGATCAATCGAATTGCAAATATTGGAGGAGTGCAGAATGTATGAGTATATGCATCCCTACTAACCATGAGAAAGTTTGAGGAATTAATATTCTCTACTGCCAATTCAGACAAGATTCTGTGGATTTTTTTAGTGACCTTCATCTCCCTTCTTCCTCCTTGTACTGCATTTTTACTAGTGTTGGGTTGACCTCTGAACCCCATATAACCAGCAAACTCGCAAGATCCTCCTGCCCTTCCTTCAAGGTGGCTCTTAGCTTCATCCTTCCAACTCTATTACTATTGTAGAACCTAATACAGAGCTGAAAATCTCATTCTGAGTTTTTTCTGATTATCATTCTTTTTTTAATTACATAGAAATGCAATTAATATTCTCAGAATACTGCTACATCATGTCATTGTTCTATCAAAGACCTTAGAGTCACCTTTGAATACCATTTGAAAAAAGTCTAAGCTCTCACCTTGGCACTGAAATCTGTCAATTGTGTTTGCTTAGCTGATATTATCTTATCACGGTACCTACCATAAAAACTCCTTTCTAGTTAATCCACAAAATGCTTTGCCAACCCGGATTCTAACTATGAAGGTGAGTTTTTGGTTTGCTTGCTTAGTTGGTTGGATGAATGCAAGTAGAGTATATGGATTAAGGGAGAGGGTTCTGGAAGCAGGCTGCCCGGGGTGATATTCTATCTCTGCCATATAATATCTTATAGTTTAAGATAAGTTACTTTATATTTCTGTGCTCAGTGCCCTCATTTATGAAATGGAGATAATAATAGTATCTACCATACAGAGTGATTAGGAGGATTCAAGGAGATGAAGGCTGTGCAGCTCCTGAAATAGTGCCTGGTCCATTTTAAGTGCCCATTACATGTCACCTATGTCCTGCTCCTGCTTCCCTCTCCTCCCATCACCTCACTTCACCACAAACAATTTAGCATAATGCCACACTCAAAGAGCATGTGTTGAATCAATTAATCTTTTCTCTTTAGATTTACTTTGCCTCTCTTGTCTACCAAAATCTGGGGTTTCTTTAGTGCTAAACTGAAGGTTCCTATTTCCTCCTGAAGCCTTCTTTCCTTCCTAAACCAGCATCACTATTTGGCTCAGTATTGAACTGGGGACGGGGGGGGCGGGGGGGCTGCTTTTACCCATCATGGCAGAGGACATGCACAGAGGCTCTCCAGGGTGAAGACTGATAACACAAGAGTAAGAGCTGTCTTCAGTTTGTTGAGATAGCTCGTCTCCTATCTTAAAATAATTAATATATAAGCAGATTTGGGAACAACAGGACAGTGCTTAAATTGTCATAAAACAGTCTCCACAAAATAAGTTTCTAGAAATATCAGAATAGAGAGCCCAGAGATAGACACACCGAGATAGTCATTAATCTTTAGCAAGGGAGCAAAGAGATTACAATAGAGAAAGGATAATCTTTTCAACAAATGGTACTTGAGCAACTGGATATCCATATTTGAAGAAGGAGGAGGAGGAGGAGCAGGAGGAGGAGCAAGAAGAAGGAAGAGGAGGAGGGGGAAAGGGAGGAGGAGAAGGGAGAGAAGAGGAGAAACTAAACAGACTTATACCTTTGACAAAAATTAACTCAAAATGAATTGTAGATCTATAAAATGCAAAACTCTAAAACTTAAAAGACAACAGAAGAAAACCTACATGATCTTGGGTTTAGCAATGAGGTTTTCTTAATACAATTAAGCATGATCCAAAAAGAGTTGGGCTTTATTAGAATTAAAAACTACTCTGCAAAAGACACTGTTAAGAACTGTTTGGGAAACATTTATATGGCACAGCACTTGAATCCAAAATATACAAAGAACTCTTAAAATTCAGCAATAAGAAAACAAACAACCCAATTTTAAAATGGGCAAAAGATCTGTATCAAAGACAAAGAAGATATGTAGTGTCAAATAAGTATATGAAAAGATGTTCAGCATCATGTATTATTAAGGAATTGCGCCGAAACCGGTTTGGCTCAGTGGATAGAGCGTCGGCCTGCGGACTGAAAGGTCCCAGGTTCGATTCCGGTCAAGGGCATGTACCTGGGTTGCGGGCACATCCCCAGTAGGAGATGTGCAAGAGGCAGCTGATCGATGTTTCTCTCTCATCGATGTTTCTAACTCTCTATCTCTTTCCCTTTCTCTCTGTAAAAAATCAATAAAATATATTTTTTTAAAAAAAGGAATTGCAAATGGAAACATACTACACACCTATTAGAATGAATAAAATCCAAAAATTGACAATACCAAATTGATGCAATGATGCAGAGCAATAGGAATGCTCATTCATTGCTGGTAGAAATGCAAAATAGTACAACCACTTTGGAAGACAGGTTGGCAGTTTCCTATAAAGCCAAACACAGTCTTACCATATGTTCCATCAAACATGATCCTAGATTAAAAAATCATGTGCACACAGCCTGGCCAGTGTGGCTCAGTGGTTGAGCGTTGACCTATGAACCAGGAGGTCATGGTTCGATCCCAGTATGGGGTGTACAGGAGGCAGCCAATCAATGGTTCTCTCTCATTATTGATGTTTCTATCTCTACTCCCCCTCTCTTCCTCCCTAAAATCAATAAAAATATGTATTTTTTAAAAATCATGTGCACACAAAACCTGCACTAGAATGTTTATAGCAGCTTTATTCATAATCACCAAATGCTGGTAGCAACCAAGCTGTCTTTCAATGGGTGAATGGATAAACAAACTGTAGTACATCCATATGATGGAATGTTATTCCGTGGTAAAAAAAAAAAATAATAATAAATAAATAAATAAATAAATATATAAAGGAAATGAGTTATGAAGCCATAAAAAGAAATGGAGTGCCTTAAATGCTTATTGTTAAGTGAAAGAAAACAATCTGAAAAGTCTACATTCTGTGTGATTTCAACTATATGACAATTGGAAAAGGCAAAACTAGAGACAGTAAAGAGATTTCCAGGGGCTGAGGAAGGGAGAGGAGAGGAATGAATAATACATGAAGCACAAGATAAACTATTCTGTATGATACTGTAATGGTGGTCGACATGCATTTGTCAAAACCCATAGAACTATATAACACAGAGTGAACCTTAATGTAAATTATAGATTTCAGTTAATAATAATAATGTATCAATATTGGTTCATTAATTGTAACTAATGTACCACACTAATGCAAGCTGTTAATAATAGGTGAAATGGGGGGGATGGAGAGATGGTATATGGAATTTTTTGTACTATATGCTCACTATTTCTGAACCTGAACCCTTACGTGAAAGACCCCAATAAATTACTTCCCTAAAATAAGAAGATGAGTTGCAATGAAAGGATGTGAAATCTCTTCCTCTAGGAATTCTTAAAATTATAACATCCCCACAGATGTCTGCAGTGGCTTAAATATTTGGCATTTGTGTAGTAAACACTGAAAGACAGAAAGAGGGGTGACTTCCAACTGGATGGTGCTATAATTTTCCTCCAATGGAGCTACTATTTTCTTTCCAAAATACATGAGCTCCACTTTCTCAGTCTGAAATTGGAAGTTTTCATGGTTAAATTATGAACACATTTATTTTTATTTGGGTTAGGTTTAATACAGCTGCTTTGAGGCCTATGGTTTTTACACTAAAAAAAAAAAATTGCTTCAATTGCACACATCTCACTTGACTAGCAGAGGCCAGGTAACGTCAGGCATATGAACCAAAGAGATTTTACTCTGAACATGAGTATAGACATGTCAGATATCAACATTACTACTTCTTCCTTCATAAAATGAAATATACCCTATCTTTACTCCCAGTGTTGTGTCCAAAAAAACCCACAGATGTGTGTAAACATAAAGAATTCCATGCTCTCTTCCAATCTACACAGTAAAGGTGAAAGTTCAGTTATACCAATAGTTGTGCCAAATTTCAAGAAATGAGAGCACAACCCATTTTTACCAGTCCCAGGTGATTTGTTCCAGGTGCACAGAAGTATTTTAACACATTTTAGTAAATTTTATATGTGTTTGATTCTAAAATAAATAATTGCTGAACAAGCTCCCTCTGGATAGAGTGTGCTAAACCAGTGTTTGGTTTCTATTGAAGGTGAAGAAGTATGTGGTGGTCCATAGAGCTTCCATTCACCAACCTGGAAATGGCATTCATTTTATTGGCCTTTGTTATTTTTTCATTATTTACTGCGGCTTCCATCTACACTAATCCGGATGAGAGGAATGAAGGTAAAAAGAGAGAGCTCTTCATGGTTAGTCTCTATTTCCTTTCTCCTCCCAATCATCTTTTTGTGTCGTTTGCATGGATTGAATTGGTTCCGTCTGTGAGAATGAGTTTGTTTTAGGGTGATATGTGTGTACATGTGGAGAGAGAAAATGTTTGCTTATTAAATAGCCTGAAACATCTACTATGGCACTTACTTTACCACAACTTATTTAGAAAGGTTTGGAAATGAAAAAAATCATTCACATGACTTCTAATCCCAGAATTTGGCAGATCTTTTGCACCTGAATCTAATTCTTATATGTATAATGTATTTTATGCATATGTAATAAATACATGCATATGTTTATATATGCATAACTACATATCCACACATGTGTGTGTTTATCTAATTTTATTTTCCCCCATCCTCCCATCCCTGTTCCTAATTAGAAACATAATATGTGCCAAAAGCCCAATGCCTTAAAAAATCTTTAAAGGATATTTTTTATAGGCTAAATGCAAATTAACAAGAAACAAATTTCATTATAGTACCTATGGAGGGGGGGTGGTGTTTTCATTGAACTATACATGGAGAGGAAAATAATTAAAAGTTTTTTTCTAATGATTTCTTGTCAAACCCAAACATTTAAAAAATATATGGAAGTATTTTAAAAATTTAACACCATGTTTGCTCATTGCCAATAATAACAATTGTTAGCAAAAGAGTATATAATTTAAATGGTAGTTCTTGGCATTTCACTGTAGTTTAGGGCCTACCAAGCTACATACAAAATTGATGATAACTGGTCATTTTTGAGGCCAAATTATTTATATGTGTGTACGGTATGGCATATGCCAAGGAAATTACACATATTTGTAGAAAATCATAAAAATAAAATTGTGTTTCCTACAATTGTGATACCCCTCCATCAATTTTTGGCTCTAATAGAAGTGCTCTCTGTGAGATAAAATTTTATTCTCTGTCTTATAGATATACAACACTTACAGAAAAAGCCATAGTAATTTTTACATGAGAATACAAAAAGTGTATACTTTCCCAAATGTGATAAGACAGGAGTAAAATCTACCTTCATTAAAATAGCAGAGTTACTTTAATTTACTTTCTCAGCAGAAGCAGAGAATTGCAGGAGCCACTAAAAATAAACTTAAGCCCTGGACAGATGGCTCCGTTGGGTGGAGCATCGCCCCACACAACAAAAGGTTGCGGGTTCCATTCTCTGTCAGGGCACGTACAGGAGGCAACTGATTGATGCTTCTCTCTCTCTTCTTTCCTCTCTCTCTCTCTAAAATCCATAAACATATCCTCAGGAGAGGATAAAAAATAAATAAAAATAAACTTAAAAGATGCAGATTTAATTTCAGACATGTTCATTATAAATGCAATGGGCTGAAGCTATGCGTAATGGAAGATCAAAAGGTGAACAGGAATCAGTTTCTACCTCAGGAAATCAGTTTCTACCAACAGTCTAGTGGGAGATTCAGTTGTATAACCAGAACTCAATAAATGGTCTACCAGAGGTTTTTAATAAGAACAATGGAGTCACAATGGGAAGATTGAGAAGGTCTTCCCAGAAGATATGGCCATCTTGTGCAATTGGATATTGACAGAGTAGGGTAGGTGGGGTGGGAGGGGCTCCAAATAAGAAAACAGCTTAAAGAAAATATTATATATATATAAATCAGCTATCATTTGAAATGCACAGAAATTGAACAGAACTGTTTATTGGCCAGTGTCTTCTCAATATCTTCAGAGGTCAAGAGATATGAGGAGGCCTCTGTCTGCAACCGCTCACTTTAGGGCAGAGGTTTTCAAACTCTAATGTGCATACGAATCGCCTAGAAATTTTATGAAACTCTAATTTGCATATAAATTGCCCAGACACTATTATTCAGGAGGTCTGGCCAGGCACCCCAGTGGCACCCCAGTGGGGACTCCCACCCTGAAGGGCAAACCAGCTGGCCCCCACCATGCACCAGGCCTCTATCCTATATAATAAAAGGGTAATATGCAAACTGACCCTAGCAGCAGAATGACTGGGAATGACTGGTCACTATGACACACACTGACCACCAGGGGGCAGACACTCAATGCAGAAGCTTCCCCCTGGTGGTCAGTGCGCTCCCACAGGAGGAGCTCTGCTCAGCCACAAGCCAGGCTGATGGCTGCCACTACAGCAGTGGTGGTGGGAGCCTCTCCTGCCTCCTCAGCAGCGCTAAGGATGTCTGACTACAGCTTAGGCCTGCTCTCCACTGGCAAATGGACATCCCCCAAGGGCTCCTGGGCTGCCAGAGGGATGTCTGATTGCCAGCTTAGGCCCAATCCCCCGGGGAATGGGCCCAAACCAGCAGGTGGTCATCCCCTTAGGGGTCCCAGACTGCGAGAGGGCACAGGTCGGGCTGAGGGACCCCCACCCCCACCCCCCGTGCACAGATTTTTGTGCACCGGGCCTCTAGTAGTCAATAATATTGTACTAACTATGTATGGTGCAAGTGGATACTGGAAATATCAGGGGGAATACTTTGTCAAGTATAAGGTTATCTAACCCTTCTGCTGTATACCTGAAACTAATACAAAATAACATTGAATGTAAACTGTAATTTTAAAATATTTTTATATTAAAAAAACAACAGTAAATTTCTAGTAAATAGATAAGGAAATCCAGGCAAAGGAAAAAAAAAATTAAGGTAGGAAAAATTTAAAAATGGGTGGGCTTGGTGAGGAGAAGGCTAGCATACCATTGAGTACAGACTATGTAATTAAACATTGCTGTGTTCCCGTCCTGACTCTGCCATTTAATAACTGACTTAGGGCAAACTGCACAAATTCTCAAAGCTTCCTGTTTTTCACTTGTGTACAAGGGATAATAATAGCCCCTGCCTCATAGAGTTGAAGTGATTATTACATGAAATAAAACATTTAAAATGCAGAGGGATGGCTGTTATTGGAGTTTTCTCTTTTGAAGTTTTCATAATTAGAAATTTAGATAGAGCAGTAAGGATCATCATAAAGTAAAGGAAAATACAGATGACAGAACCAAGGAAATTTGCACTCAAGTAATCCACACACTGGGCCAATGTCTTTGTTTTAAATATTCAGCAATACAATACATTCAATACAAATCAACTACCAGGTGACATCACATACAGCAGATGTAAGGGAAGGGAAGGACTGCTGGAATCGCCCAGGCAAGGTCACTGACAAATAGACATTGAATAGAACTAGACCTCCTATCAAATGAAGAAGAAAAGGAAACACAGGCACTTCAAAAAATAAGGTGAGTATCAAAGGATTGCAAGACATTTCAGATAACTGATAAAACCTCGAATGTTTTTGCAAAGGATATCCTATATTAAAATGTGCTATGAAAATCACAAATAAAGAGAAAAATATTTTATGGAGCTATGATACAAGTGTGTCAGAAAAATCAACATCTCATCCATTCATCATTCTAAAATTAGCTTATATTTACAAATTGCATGTTACTAAATAATCACTACATTTATTTTTCAAGATAAAGGTCTATTCAAACTTTTTTTTCCCACTGTCTTCTATTAAATTTTGCTCTGAAAGTAGATTCACTTTAAATGATCTTTTCCAGTACCAACTATTCTCAGATTAAAAAGAAGTTACCTGTTACAGAATTATATGCTCAACAATGTTAGCCACCAGGGAACTCACACAACTTAACAAAAGGAAGACAAACAACCCAATAAAAAAATGGGCAAAGGACCTCAATAGATACTTTTTGAAAGAGGACATTCAGAAAGCCAAAAGACATATGAACACATACTCAAAGCCACTAATCATCCGAGAGATGCAAATCAAAACGACAATGAGGTACCATCTCACACCTGTCAGAATGGCTATCATCAACAAATCAACAAATGGCAAGTGCTGGAGAGGATGCGGAGAAAAGGGAACCCTCTTGCACTGCTGGTGGGAATGCAGACTGGTGCAGCCACTATGGAAGACAGTATGGAGTTTCCTCAAAAAACTAAAAATGGAACTGCCATCAGTTATTATCCAAGAAATTAGCTGGATGCAAACTCTTAGTATAACCACTTGTAACATGTGGGTCAGAAATTCGGTTCTATGCTTTCTTTAAAGCCAACCCAGAAGAGAAAACTGACAACATTGAAGTTGACCTGAGCTTTCTACTTCTGGGAAACAGCTAGATTATTTTTTAAATCCCCTCACTCATGTGTCCTGGGAAATGCCTTAGCGAAAGAATCACCTTTCCGCATTTGGCATAGATAAGATTCGAGCCCACTCTTTCTCCTGACTTCCATAAGTCTCTCGGTGACTCCTTTGTTTACCTGTGACAGGGACACTTCTTGAACCTGCTGACAAGAATAGACACAGACCCTCCAACTCCCTGTTCTTTGTCTCACAAGTGATTTAGCTGAGATTAGAACTATTTGTCCTCCTGAAACTAGCTAGACACAGAGATAAACTTTTCCTGCACAGATAACTGAGATTTCCCTTGATTACAAAATAATTCCAACGGTACAGCACCCCACCTGTAACTTTTCTACTTCTCCCTACAGAAGTCTCGGGTAAAACCACCTCACTGAGATTCACCTTCTGATCTGCAGTGCTCTCCCCATTATAGAAACCTGAACATAATCAACATTATTACTTTTTGGGGGGGGTTGTCTTTCACAAAACACAGTCTAGTCCAGCCGTGGGCAAACTATGGCCCGCGGGCCGGCTCTGGCCCATTTGAAATGAATAAAACTAAAAAAAAAAAAAGACCGTACCCTTTTATGTAATGATGTTTACTTTGAATTTATATTAGTTCACACAAACACTCCATCCATGCTTTTGTTCCGGCCCTCCGGTCCAGTTTAAGAACCCATTGTGGCCCTCGAGTCAAAAAGTTTGCCCACCCCTGGTCTAGTCCCTATATATGATAATCTGATATGTATATAATAAAAAGCATATAGTTGCTAGTTGAATACAACTATTTCTGCTATGGAGAAAAGAAAGACATGTTCACTTCTAAAGAATCTCATCAAAAACTCTTAACTCAGTGGTTTTATACATTTTTTGGCTGAAATTCATTTCCAGATCCCCCCCCTGCCCCAAACACTTACCTACATGTGCACAACTGAAATGGAAGCTTCTTAAAATAATACTTAGCCTCACTACTGGTGATATACTTTAATACTTTATATTCTGCTTTAATTTTCTTTATTTAATGCTGATGGCAATCCACCTAATAGATTACATTCTATTAAATTCCATTAAATTCTGATCATTTCTAAATTTCAAATTTAGGCATTAGCAGCAAGTATAGCTGGGAAGATCATTTTCATAGACTACATGTCAATCTCCCAAGCAGAAAAACTGCGGCTCGCAAGCCACATGCGGCTCTTTGGCCCCTTGAGTGTGGCTCTTCCTAAGCCTTAGGAGTATCCTAATTAAGTTAATAACAATGTACCTACCTATATAGTTTAAGTTTAAAAAATTTGGCTCTCAAAAGAAATTTCAATCGTTGTACTGTTGATATTTAGTTCTGTTGACTAATGAGTTTGCCAACCACTGGCCTAGAGAATAAAGTAAAAATTCCCAAGGCTCTTGGTATTCTTCCAAGCGGGAAAGTTCCACTTACCTACTAATAATTACTCCACCCCTTCTCTTTTACCTGAATTTTATTATTCAAGGTTAAATTCATTTCCTCTCTTTTGTAATCACTCCAACCCAAAATGAGCTCCCTCCCTGTGGAACTTTTATAGCACACCTTTTAGATATCATTAATTTGGCACTTATCTTTATCAACTTGTATCATTAGTTACTTTTGCATGAACAGAAAACACAACTACAAAATAATGAGACAGAGTTCCATAATTTGTTACTAGAACTGGTTGGCCATTCAGCAAATATATTTTTGTTTCACTCTATTTACAAAAAGACACTGTGCTGGCATGGAGTGAGAATGAAAACTTAACCAATTGCCAGTATTGCCCTCAAACCTTAGACAAGCTCAACATATGAGTTCCAAATGTTATTAGCATAAAACATTGTCTTTCTCTTTTATCCCATACCTCTTTCTACTACTAATAATAGCTCATATTGTTTTATGTATATTCATCATTTAATCCTCAAATTAAACATATGAGGTAGATATTCCTACTATACTGTGTCTAAAATCCCAAAAGGATACCAGTTAGAATCCTGTCTATAAACTTGTGAATGAACAGAACTGCCATGATGAGGCTGGTTTGTGTGCAAAGATAATATCTGAACTATTTATAAACCCCCTTCTCACAAACTCAGTGATATACAGCACAAATTACTTCAGGAAAACCCAAATCAATGTAAAGAGGCTCTTTGTACTCATGTACATTTGACCACCCTTCTATAACGTTCAGGTTTAATATACCCATGAGCTGAAAATACATTTTAACCTCGGTCGAATAAAATAGAACTAGGATAGGTATGCCTGCTGGACAAAATAAATTATGTAATGCACGCCAAAGTCAAATATAAATGGTTTTGTGGATTTCCATTTTTTAAAATTATCCAGGCCACTGCTTCCTTTTATTTCCTTGATTATGAAGAATCATTTTCCATCCACTTCGTTGTTCTTTAGTTTTTAAGTTGAACACTGTGAAGCTGCAGTATCAGTTTAGAAGAGATTGGGGTAACACCTCCTTATATCTTTAGAGAACAGCACCTTGGGATGCAGCTATTTCCTGCCTGAATTGTATTGTTGTCCACCTGCACACCAGGCCCCGTCTTTGAAAGCTGTCTGGACTAATGACCCATAGGAAGTGGTAAAATGTAAGTGACCCGTCAGGGAATTATAAGGACATTCTGGGTAGGTAATGATCAAAGGTGTGTGCAGCCTCTTGACAAACAGCAGCCTTCCAACATCCCTGTGCCAGACACTGCCTTCCAGGATGGCTGTGGGAACTGCCAGGTGAGCCACCCTGGTGACCTCGTCCAGGTCACACAGAGCTTTAGAGAGAAATGAAGCCCAAGCCTAGTGAACTCCCTTCTCGATTAAGATAAATTTTAAATTACCTTGGAATTCTTTTGTTAGTTCCAAAACTTTGTGTCTGTTAAGAATTTATTTAGATGTTTTAGCACCTATTATCTGACTTTGTCATTGTGCCTAAGAAACCCTACAAACCTTTCTACCCTTCCTATCTTAAGAGACTAGATACAGGGTCAGTGGGAAATGCTAGCTAGAATATACATGTTAGAGTCAGGTAAGAAAGCATTGGAATCCTGTCCCTACTACTTACTTGCAATGTGACTTGAGCAAATTGTATAAATACCCTGAGGCTCACTTCTTTTATATGATAATAAATACACAAGACTGTGGTAAAATTAAAATAAGATAATATATTTAAATGAACATTAAGGTAATGATCAAAGGTGTGTGCAGCCTCTTGACAAACAGCAGCCTTCCAACATCCCTGTGCCAGACACTGCCTTCCAGGATGGCTGTGGGAACTGCCAGGTGAGCCACCCTGGTGACCTCGTCCAGGTCACACAGAGCTTTAGAGAGAAATGAAGCCCAAGCCTAGTGAACTCCCTTCTCGATTAAGATAAATTTTAAATTACCTTGGAATTCTTTTGTTAGTTCCAAAACTTTGTGTCTGTTAAGAATTTATTTAGATGTTTTAGCACCTATTATCTGACTTTGTCATTGTGCCTAAGAAACCCTACAAACCTTTCTACCCTTCCTATCTTAAGAGACTAGATACAGGGTCAGTGGGAAATGCTAGCTAGAATATACATGTTAGAGTCAGGTAAGAAAGCATTGGAATCCTGTCCCTACTACTTACTTGCAATGTGACTTGAGCAAATTGTATAAATACCCTGAGGCTCACTTCTTTTATATGATAATAAATACACAAGACTGTGGTAAAAATTAAAATAAGATAATATATTTAAAATGAACATTACCTATTATAAGAATTAAATCATAGCTGCTGCTTTTATTGTTATGTTTGTTGTTGTTGCTCAGACTGTTCTTTGATTTGTGTCTATAACCTGCTATTTGTAAGGTGATCTCTGTGGCTCTATAATTCTAACAGCCTGCTGTGGGTAGAGTAACTACTGTCTCGGGGTTCATCTGTTGGCTGTTGATCACAGAACTCTCTTTTGCCATTTCTCCTATATATGCTGTTTATTCACTCTAAACAGAGTTATGACGAATTAAGTCTCACTTCTACAGTGGCTTATAAACTAATTCTAATTTTAGTTTTGTTGTTCTGGTTTGGTTTTCTTGGTGACACTGGGTGTCAGTTGATATTAAGAAGGACTTGTTGAGTACCCGCTACTCGACTTTGGAGCAGACATTACAGTTCTCAAAAGAAGAAAAATACCCCCTTTGTTCTGGAAAGGCATGTTGACTGCCCCCCCCCCCAAAATGTCCCAGGTACATTTTTTAATCCTGGAAGTTGTGTGACTCTGTCCTTAAAGAAACACTGAACAAATACAAAATAGCATTAACAAATAGTAATTATTACAACACAGTCATGGCTCTAACCCAATCATCTCTTACAAGGCCTCCATAGTTACTTCACTGAACAGTTGGTCACTGTGTATGTCACTGTTGACTAGATGGGTTCACTGCCCTGACCACGATCATTTAAACATGTATGAGGCAAAATTCTTGCACATGCCAGTGAACACATAATCTTTCAGGAATTCCTCTTCCCTCTTACAAGGAAAGGTGTTATCCTATTTTAACCACATCACACCGCCCCACAGACAACACTATATTCACTCAGCTGTCGCCAAAGTAAATTCGGATAGAGTGATCAAAATTTGGCAATAGATCTCTGAAGGGTAGGCTATGGCATACTTGTCATTTATTGTCAACTTAGATTGTGGCAATTTATAAACAAGGAATAACTAAAGAAATCTCACAAAATACATCCATAGGCATTTCTAGTGTAGTGAGATGGACACCACAACAATTTAACAAATGTTTAAAAAAAACACACACACAGAATATTGAAAGCATGAAAAATGTAATGGAATTTGCCTACACTGAATTTTGAGAAGAGGTGGACTTTTGTCTGTGTTTTGAAGAAAGGGGAAAAAAAGGAAATGTATAAAGAGAGAATTAAGGTAACGTGTAAAGAGGGGATTTACATGGTAAAAGCAAAAAGGTAGAATTAGAAAGTCACATGCAGTGAATAGGCCAATTGCCAGAGCAGGGAGACCACACTAGAGGTAATTCTGACATTGCCCAAAAGCTAAATATTATCAAGACAACCTTGCTGCTCTATAAGCACCAGGCTTCTGCCACGTGGTATGAGATATAAGTATAGAGTGTAAAAATAAGAAACGATTTAATAATTTCAAGCAGAAAAGAAGTCAAATTGGACAAGGATGTTTATTGAAGCCCTATTTGTAGTAGAGAAAAATGGAAACAAACTAGATGGCCATCAATATGGAAATGATAAATCATAGCAAATACACACAATGAAATACTATGCAGTAGCTAAAAGAACTCTATATGCACTGTCATTAAAATGTCAATGATACAGTAAGTGGAACAGTACACTGACGAACAGCATTAGATCTGATTTGTATTTTTAGGTTTATATGTATATAATTGTGTATGTTTATAAACATATGTATGTGCATATATATGTATATGTATATGTATGTATAAATAATTAATCTACTGATTATATTTAGAAGGACAGGGACACATAGAAACTGGTAAGAGTGGGTAACTCTGGAGAGAATTAGGAAAGGGGCTTTATACCCTTTTGAACTGATTGACTATTAAGCATTTTAGCATAAACATGTTATAAATCTTTCCACAATTAAATAATCATACATCTATAGCTGTTTAGCATTTACAAATTACTTTCACATTTTCCATGGGACACATAACCCTGTGATGTTGGTTGGAGATGTATGGTTTTCTGAAGTTACACAGCCAGCATATCCTGAGACAAGTGCAATTACCTCTATGCTTCCTAAATAGGCAAAACCGGCGGAAGTATCCTCAAAAAAAACTCAGGTGAGCTGATAATCACTTAAATCGTCCATTACATTTTCTCTCTGGGTTTTATCGACCTTGTGTGTCCTTTCACTGCAATTCACTACAACCCACTCCACACTACTTTAGCTCCCATTTTCTTTCTGAATAGAGAAAATTTTTTAGTCATTGAACAAATATTTATTGAGCATCTGCCATATTAAACACTGGCAATATGGCACTGAACATATCATTTCAGTCATATATTTGAAAAATATTGATTGAAAGCTTAGTATACATTTACTATGGCACATGTTGGACATGGCAGGAGAAGATGCAAGGAAATGAGATGGAAGCCATCCAGCCAAGAAAGAAGTAGCTTAAATGAGAGGACAATGAATGTGTTTCCACTCAGCACCCCTAAGAGTTCTGAAAAACAACTTTGTTAAAAAATAAAAAAGAGCCCTAGCTAGTTTGGCTCGGTGGAGAGAGCTTCAGCCTTCGGACTGAAGAGTCCTGGGTTCGATTCTGGTCAAGAGCACATGCCCAGGTTGTGGGATCAGTCCCCAGTGGGGGTGTGCAGGAGGCAGCTGATCAATGATTCTCATCATTGATGTTTCTATCTCTCTCTCCCTCTCCCTTCCTCTCTGAAATCAATAAAAATATATTAAAAAAATAAAATGAAATTTTAAAAAATAGAAAATATCAAAAACCATGAAATCAGAGTTGCATAAATACACTTCTGATCTTAGAACAATTTTTCTGCTTTACAAGTTTTATGGATTTGCCCAATCATAAAGGCTATCCTATATAATAAAAGGCTAATATGCAAATCGACCGAACGACAGAACGACCAGTTGCTATGATGCGCACTGACCACCAGGAGGTTGACACTCACTGCAGAAACTGCCCCCTGGTGGTCAGTGCACTCCCACAGGGGGAGCGCCGCTCAGCCAGAAGCTGGGCTCACAGCTGGCGAGCACAGCAGCAGTGGCGAGCCTTTCCTGCCTCCGCGGCAGTGCTAAGCCATCACACAGACATCCCCCGAGGGCTCCTGGACTTCGAAAGGGCACAGGCCAGGCTAAGGGACCCCTCCTCGAGTGCACAAATCTTGTGCACCAGGCCTCTAGTCTGTTCATAAAAGAAAATAATCACTGTAGTGATTACATGTCAAACAGCACCAAGCACATTTGTCATTTAAGAAAACTGGTATTTTTTTAAGACCTGGCTCACAAATCAGTCAACAAGTAGTCAGAAGACATAAACCTTACAGCAGTGAGGAGAAATGAGGCAAAACCAAAGTAAGGAGGATACATATTAACTCATGTAAATAGGGGACTTTTTTTCCCCACAACACCACTACACCCTTTTCCAAATAATCCCTAAATAATAACAGCATATATGTATATACATATATACACGTTTATATATACCCTCTAATAATACTAGATTAATTTGATAGTACCAATATACTTAGGGAGCTAAACTTGATGACTTGATACAAGCTTATTTCCTTTTGTACACAAGTTGACTTGTCTGCAAAATTATACATTTTCAAAAATTGATGACATCTATAGAGTAAATAATAATAGTTTTATTGGAGGTGAGAACAGCCCCAGGTGTCATATCAATGGAGTCAGACCAGACCTTGGTTCAGCAACCACAGTACTTGAGTTGTGGCTGAGAAAGAATTCAGTGCCAAAACTCAAACTATAAGCAAAAGTTTATTTAGAAAATCACATAGGTGGAAGTGTAACCGGACAATCAATGGGTCCATGTTTCCTGTCACTACTTGAACTGATTAAGCAAAGACAGGGTTGAATCATATATGAGTGTTTATTTCAATACTGCCGGCAGTATGGGAGAGCAGCAGGTCAGCCACAAAAATTGTCTCTGCAGCCCCCCATAAACCAGCAGTTTATAGAGGGTAAGACAAGGATTACATGGGGAAGTAGGGATTACAGGAATGGGGAAGTATGAGGCTGGGATGGGACTCCATTGTTTGGGCAACAAGGTTGTTAATCTTTCCATGATAATAGGCAGTTCTTGAATGAGAAGGGTTCAAAGGTTGATTCCCAGGTCTAAGGTTGACTCCCAGTTTCTGAGGGCATACAACTCCCAGCCAAGTCAAAATGCCCTTTCGTTAACCAACACAAGGCAATCATGGTTAACAGATCATAATCAATATTTCTCATAACCATAGCTAGTCTCCAATCTTCTATTTTTGCCCCTAACAGAAGAAGTGAGCCGTAGAAGAAAGGGGTTCAGGAAACAAGTTACAGAGACAAAAGAAGGGTCCCTCAGGAGCTTAGGAGAAAGAGAAAGGGGTAAAGGTAATGTGCTTGGGGTGAAGAAGAGGTTGAGGGAAAAGTCACTGGCATGCTCCTGGGAGGGAGAGCTGCTGGATCCTCCATCTTAAGGGCTTTTAAGTGTAGGTATTTTAGCAGAGATCCCACGGGAGGACCTCAATAGAATATTCATCAGTTTTCCAGATGTGTTTTTTTTTTTTCAAGGTCCTGTTCTCTACTGATTAGTTAACATCGGGGGCAAGGGGTCATTAGTCAATGCATCAGGTCCTGATGTCAGCCATGGCATTGCTTGTCAGGTTTTGCTGCTTTTCTAGGCTTGGAGCAGAAACACAACTGGGGCCTAAATGTTATCTCTAGTACTTAATGCTTAAAGGAGTGGGCATGCAAGGGCTTGTATGGGCTCATATGAGGCTGTTCTCCTGCCCTTTGTTCTTCCTCTAAGGTAGTCTACCACATGATTAGCAACATGCCAGGGGAGGAAAGGTCAGAAGAGGGCATGACAATGGATATGAAAGGTCACAGGAGGGTTTAAACCACATGACCAACGGTATGAAAGGTCAGGGGGTTTAAACCACATGACCAGCAATTTGCTAGGGGATGAAAGGTCATCCTGGGGGTGGGGTCCTTGTTTTCCCAGTTTTACCCATTCATTGCTAGGCACTCAGGTCTTTCTGCCCTGGTGACGTTCCCTATCTGAACCATATTATCCTGCTCTGCTCATACCTATCTGACTGCCTACCACAGTTTGTTCATTATATTCCAATAACTTAACATAGCTGATTCCTATGACCATATTATAAAGCAGGGATGTGTTTTTATCTCTACTTAAGAGATGAGGAAAATGAAACTCGCAGAAGCAATGTGTCCATGGCCCCAGCTAAGAAGAGGCAGGGTCTTAGTCTGAGTGCATGATCATAGTCCATGTTCATAACCTGCTTAGGTGAGTCAGGAGTAGGGAAAGCAGGATTTATTCAGATCTAGCTGAGTGATTGAGGATGAGTTGCCAAATTAGCTTTCCCATCTAAATTTAGATATCCTTGAACAAAGGCAATCCACCATTGTTTACTACAGCAGTGAACATTTCATGAATAAAAAGTGACCTCCCACCCAGAGAAAATGTAACATAATACTGAGAATGGAAGGCACAAATGGAAATCCAGAGCATCGACTACATTATTTTATACTGAGGATTTTCTTAACTCCCTGAAAATTGTGTTTGCAATTACCTAAGTTTGGACGTAAATTACCTAAATTGGAACATAAATTAAATGTCTTTTAGTCCCACAGAAGTTTGGCATTTGGATATGTACTATAACTAAAACAGTGTGGTCTTAAAGAATGTAGGTAAAGACCGTGTGTTCTTTTCCAATTCTCTAGTAATTAGAATTGTGTTTGCATTTTGGTCACCCTGGGCTATTTCCATACTATGTGGGTGAACTACTGAGCATGTTGAACTAATACCTCAGAACATAGTCCTGTGGGTGCCAAAGACCACAAGCACCAGGATTTCCAGTTAAATTGTTGGGAGTAAAATGCCAAAGTGTCTCAATCCCAAATTGGATGCCTCTGTCCTCACTTTACTAGTATAAAAGTGAGGAAAACCCCTATCAGCAAAAGACCAAATTGAGATTACTGACCAATCTGTAGGTTCATTATTATTACACATAATGTCAAGACTAATTTTCTGCAATTTTTCTGGTCTTATTAGACACCATCAGCCTTTCGTTATTATGAATCAAACTGTCCAAAATTAAGAAGGCATGGCTATTAGTAGAACTGTGGTCCTCCTATCTATCTGTATTTCCTAGAAATCATGAACTTGACTGGAATGATACAGGACTATATGGTTGGTTAATTTTGAGAGTAAATTTCAACGTTTTGTCAATAAAATCATAACATACTCTCTGCATCAATATTCCTAACACACCTAAGTTAGGGAAAATAGGTAGATAAGAAGAAAAAAATGCAAGGAAGAATTTAATAATGGGCTGCTAGAGGTGGGAAAGCAGCAAGTTTTGAGAGCAGGTAACTGGTTCCTCTATATGATTTTTTAGAAGTAATTTTAGCAGCCAGCCAGTAGAGGGAAATGTTTTACAAACACTTGAATCCAATAAAAATAATTTCACTGTTGTATTTAAAGGCTACTTCTGTGGAATTCATTTCAGGCCAGAAATTATGCTAGACAATGAGAACATTGAGGTTTTATCCCTTTTCCTAAGAAACTATGAGAAATGAATGCAACTCTCACAGATAATTCCTTAATTTAAAATAGGGATGGCTTCTGCTTTTCTCAAAGTCCTGGGCCAGACATGTCCTGAAGACCTTTGATCAATGAACTAGGGACCCAGTACATGAATTCGTGCACCTTGAATGGAACTATGGACCACGAGGCTGCGGTGGGCACAGGGGCAGGTCTCGGCCCATCCTCCGTGCCCCTGCCCAGCCCTCCCACCACAGCCCCCCCACAGTCCCCTGTTTGCCAGCAGCCCTGCTCCCGCCACCACCACCACTCCCATGCCACCACTCCCATGCGCTGACGGCACCGGCCCCACTCACACCCCCTGATAGCGCGGAGCGATTGGGGCCAGCAACAGCAGCAGGTGCGAGCAGGGCCGGCACCATCAGCAATGCGAGCAGCAACTGCTACCCCAATCGCCCCTCAGGAGCACGGGGTGGTAGAGAAGCCCTGAGGGGTGATTGGGGCCAGCAGCCACTGCTCACACCCACTGACGGCACCAGTGATCGGGGCTGGCAGCAGGTATGAGCGCCAGGCAGGACTGTGGTGCGCAGGAGCAAAGAATTTTCAGTAACCACCAGAGGCTCACCCCAATGACAGCAACCAGCACTCCGCCTTGGTCTGGCGCCCTCATTCACTTGCTCCCCATCCCACCGCAGCCGACACCCACCATGTTCCGTGCTCTGCCGCCTGCTGCTGATCCCTGCCATGTTCTGCACGCTCCCCCTGGTGGTCAGCACTCGTCATTGCAACCGGTTGTTCTGCTGTTCGGTCTATTTGCATATTAGCCTTTTATTATATAGGATTCTAACATTGGTAAACTGGTTAAAAAAGAGACTATAAAAGGATCACTAGTTCTACAATGAAAAAGAATAGGATGAACGTCTACAAAGATATTGATAACTTTGTCACAGTTATTCAACTTCTATAATACTATTTTGTAATCTTAGAAAATGTGTTTTTATTTGAAGTATAATTGACATTTAGCATTATGTTAATTTCAATCATACAACATAATGATTTGATATTTACATACATTGCAAAATGATTGCCACAAAAAGTCTAGTTAACACCCATCACCATATATAGTTACAAAAACTTTCTTGAGTGTGATGGGAACTTTTAAGATCTATTATCTTAGCAATAGAAAAAAATTTTAATTAACTATTAAAATACTGCTTTAGTAACTTGAAAATGGCAAGAATTCCAGAAATGATTTCCCTTCACCAGAGTATAATAAATTTCCCAACTCACACACCATTTGCTGAAAAGCAAAGTAAAAATGGTGGTCCTAAAAATAAAAATTAGAAGCAGAGCTAACTATGAAGAAAGAAAGTTGAGGACAGAGACCCAGCTGGGTGATGAGACTAGTGGTGTGGGAGTAGTAAGGGAACATAAAGACTTTCTCACCACTCCCTAGGGAGATGTAAAATGTTTGATTAGAGGACAAAAGACATTCCAAGCTTGACTCCCAAGATTTTGAGTTATAGATAATGATGGAAGCCTGGCTACCTCTCTGTTTAAACTCTGAAACAAACAACAGTGCAATTTGTGGTTGGTAAATGTAACTGTTAGATCCCATTGGTTCTTTTTTTTTTTTTTTTTTTCATCCTCACCCAAGGATATGTTTAGAGAGGAATGGGAAGAGAGAAAGAGAGAGAAACATCGATCTGCTGCCTCCCATTACATGCCCTGACCAGGGATCCAACCCAACCCACAACCTAGGTATGTGCCCTGACCGAGAATCAAACCCTCAACCCTTTGGTGCCCGGGATGACACTCCAATGAAGCCAACCAGCTAGGACCCCACTGGTTCTTGATATTAGAAAAATCCAGATATTTTTCTAATGCAGACAAAGACACTGATGGGTATAAGAAAACTTTTAAAAGCTGACAAAATAACTGCAAATAGATGGAATTGGCTACGACATAGTAAATTTCATAAGAACGGAAATTCAGCACTAAATCAGTAAATTGAAGAATATAGTTTGTTGATTCCTGTTTAAAAGAGGATAAATTGTGATAAATAAGATCCACAAACTTTCTCATGGGTTGAGATTTAAATAAGGAAAGCCTAGTTTGGGAATCCTGGATTCTATTTTTACACCTGGGAATCATAACAAGAATCAATATGGGACCATGAGACCATATCAAAGGAATATGCCATAGCTGGGCTCATTCAACTGATTAAATAGAGTGCCATGGGTACCTTTGGAATACGGCATCTTTGGACAAAAATATCTTTGCTAATATCAATTGTTCCTGAGGGTTTTGCGGGGGAGGAAGAGGGTACCTACCCCTCAGCCCCCAAATAGAGCAGTCTTGTAACATTAAATGAAAAAATAAAGTTTTCATCAGGACAGAAGCATTTAAAAATCACTCCAAAATCGGTTGGTTTACTCTGCTTTCTTTCTCAAAAACTTCATTAACTCTGAAATACAACGTCAGTCATCTCACATCTATAAACCTCAATCTCCTACTTTGCACACTGGAAATAACACCATGTACCCTGTCTGGTGGAAGAATCCAATGAAATGATGTATTCAAGTGAACCTTGGGAACTATAATGCTAATCATGCTCAAGAAATTATTTATATAGGCACTAAATAATGTTTGTTCATTAATGAAATACATTCTTAAGATACAAATACAACTTTCAGCTATGCAATATATATTTTACATAAGCTTGCTAGATATGTCTTTTTGACAAATGGAAACCAAAGCATTGAGAATTATAATGATAGAAGAATCTTACAATGGTAAAAGCAGAATATCATTAGGAATAGGTTATTAAATGTCATGGCAACAGATAACATGGATCTTCAGCTTCCTAAATCCCATCCCAAACTTCAATTTGTAAATAGTGAAAATTATGTAGTATGAGGGGTAGTGGTTGTCCCTAAAGACCACATTAACCATGGTTTCCCATCTGAGATGTCAAGAGACCACACATTTTTAAGAAAGTATGTATGTACAATAAATTTGTACCTAAAAATTATAATCCTAAGGAAAAATCAACTTTACAGATTTGAGGAAAGTATAATTTATTTTTATGACACAATTTCCCAGGAACTTAATCCTAGTTGAAAGATATTTGCTAAGTTATTTGCCCAGTAAACCAACTTCCTCCCACCAGCTTTTGTGCTCCAGTTTTAAGCAAGACTATCCTAAGAGATATTGAAAGTTCTACTCAAGAGCTAACAGGAAGTTGTTCCCAGGGCCAGTCTATGTTACAGGTGAAAGGATGCATCAATGACATCTTCCTGGAAACTTAGATAACATATTTCCTCCTGGGTAGTTAAAATTCTGACACTCGGCAGTAGGATTATTGCCAGAAAACCTAGGATTTAGGAATGAGAGAGAGGGAGAGAGAGATTTGCTCACTTTTGAAAATGTATTTTAGCTTACATGCATATTTTCTTCTAGAATTTTAGGGCTTTATTCTGGCATTCTTGGGCCAAAGACTATATAGAAAATGTATTTATAGTTTTGGCACTGAAGTTTCTCTTCTTTTGTGTCTAAAGCAGGGGTGGGCAAACTTTTTGACTCGAGGGCCACAATGGGTTCTTAAACTGGACCGGAGGGCCGGAACAAAAGCATGGAAGGAGTGTTTGTGTGAACTAATATAAATTCAAAGTAAACATCATTACATAAAAGGGTATGGTCTTTTTTTTTTTAGTTTTATTCATTTCAAACGGGCCGGATCCGGCCCGCGGGCCGTAGTTTGCCCACGGCTGGTCTAAAGGCTAGTGGCAAGGTTTTCTGGTAGGAAATCTAAACCTGTAAGGCTGGATTGAATTTTGCCCAAAGGGCTCTGTCACTGCCAGGTTGAACACTCAGACACTTTAGGTTGCGTTAAGAGGCTTAGAGCCTGCTTGCCTTCACCATTCCTTCCTCTCTTGTTTTCCTTTCTTTCTCTATATCTTCCTTTTGGGTCCAAATTAAAAATAAGCATTTTTTAAAGCTAAAATTGTGGATAAAGTCAGGGTAGGCCCAGTGTTCTCTGTGCCCTTTCATCCTTGACAGTTGAATCTCAAATGTCATGAACTAGAACTCACTTTGCTTGGGTAACGGAAATTCCTGATCTCTTAATCCTGACCTCAAAATCCCTACCTCTTTAGAAAATCCATGTCATGTAAACACATGCGCACTATCAGCTGCTCTAGGATATAGGTCTGTTTTTTATCCTGTTCTGTCCTCATCTCTTCAGTGCTTTAAGAAGTCAACTATTTAAGAGAAAGTCTTTGAAGATAGCATCCAGTTCTCATTTAGAGACATATTTGTTCTTTAACCTCTTTAGCAATGTACTTTTGTACATATGTACTACCTTTGAGCATGTGTTATTATCAATTTCTCAGGGCTATAATACCATTTCCACGCTAGGCTCCATGCTCAGCTCTTTGGTTCAATTCTTTTCCATGACTGTCCCTACCATCCTCACTCTTGTAATATTAGGAAGACGTAGGATTGCATGAATATTTTTGGGAATCTTTTCAAATCCTCGCTTTTCTTGGGAAGTAATACAAATATCAGCAGTGGTCATTGAACTTAATTGTTTAGATTTGGAAGAACTTTTTTAATGCTGTGCAATACTTATGTATCAGAAAAGTAGTTGAATATAGAAAATGATATTTTGTATACTTGAAAGTTGGTAACAATACAATATTGTATATTTGAAAGTTGAAGTAGATCTTCAAAGTTCTCATCACAAGAAAAAAACTGTAGTTATGTGTGGTGATGGATGTTAACTAGATCTATTGTGATCATTTCACAATATATATAATGTGAAAGCATCTCCCTTATCTTCACTGTCCTTTCCTCATTTCTCCTGTGTCCTTTGTAGATTCCTAACATTGGAGGAACCAGGACTCAATCCTTGGACATCGTCTTTTCTCTATCTACACACACTCCCTTGGTGATCCTGTCGTATAGTCTTCTTAGCTTTAAACACCATCTCTAAATTGATGATTCACCGATTTATATCCCCAGCTTAGGCCTATTTTCTGCTCAGCATCTCTACTTCAAAGTCTAATACCAGTCCAAGGTATAGGTGAGTGTTGTCCCATGGACTAAGAGGTTGAAGGTCACCAGTTTCATTCTTGGTCAGGGCACCTGGGTTGCAGGCTCCAAACTCAGCAGGGGGCATGCAAGAGGCAACTGATCTATTTTTCTTTCATCATGTTTCTCTCTCTCCTTCTCCCTTCCTCTCTCTCTTAAAAATATAAATCAACAAAAACATTTTTTTAAGTCCAACACCAAAACTTAATTCCTAGTATTGCTCCCCAAACCTCCTCCACCTACAACCTTTCTTTCAAAGTTGCTGGCAACTCCATCTTTCTGGAAGCTCAAGACACATTTCTCTCAGACTTTATATCCAAATTGGCAGTAAATCCTATCTCCTCTAGCTTAAAAAATACAGAAGCAGACAAAAGTAGGTTTACAGTGTGAGTATGTGAAACACAGAGTTTATTCTTTTTTAAATATATTTTTATTGATTTCAGAGAGGAAGGAGAAGGGAGAGAGAGAGATAGAAATACCAATGATGAGAGAGAATCATTGATCAGCTGCTCCTGCATGTTCCCCACTGGGAATTGAGCCGACAACCCGGGCCCTAACCAGGAATTGAACTATGACCTCCTGATTCATAGGTCAACGCTCAACCACTGAGCCACACTGGCTGGGCAAGAGTTTAGTCTTGTATTATTATTTATTTCTTATCCTATATAATAAAGAGCTAATATGCTAATTCGACCAAACAGCAGAATGACCGTCCAAATGACCTTGCGGAAGAAGCCAGGGCTGCGAGGGCCGGCTGAGGCAGCAAGAGGCTGTGAGGGCCAAGCCCCTTGCACGAATTTTGTGCATCGGGCCTTTAGTTGTATTTTTTATTTGTATTATTTGTCATTATTACTATTATTGTCATTATTTCGTATCCTTAACTTTTAGGTAATGATAGCTAGTAATTTAACCTACTTTTGCCCACCCCTGTATAACCAGAATTTGATTATATCTTATTAAACTTACACCACCACCCTGGTTGGAGCCACCACCATTACTCACCGGGAGCACTACAAATATTGGTCATATCATTCCTTGGCTCAAACCTTGTCCTGGTTTCCTATTTCACTCAGAGTAAATCCCAAAATTCCTACAATAGCTCACACAGCCAAATGTCTTTCCCTCAGTCTCGACCTCCTCACCCATCTCTCTCCCCCAGATCCCCTGCCCATACTGCCACACCCTTGCTGTTTCTGGTGCACAGACATGCCCCTGCCTGAGTGCCTGACCACTGATCATTATCTCTACTTGGATCACTCTTACAGCTACTATCCACATGGCTCATTCCTTCACCTTCTTCAAGTCTTCACTCAATGTCAATAAAGTTTGCCCTAAATACCTCATGTAAATTTTAATCTCCCCCTTACCTCAGTCTCCTGATCCTCTTTATCAAGTTCTTCTGTTTTATATAGCACATACTAATATACTATACATTTTCTAGGGAAGCCCTAGCTGGTTTATCTCTATCTGCAAGAATGTGAGCTTGGGGGTATGGGGAGAAGAAGGCAGGGATCTCTTGTCAGTTTTAGTCAATGATGTATCCAAGCACCTAGTACAGAGCCTGATGCATGGTGGTGCTCAATAAACACTGCTGAATGAATAAAGATTAATGATGCTAATTGACATCAGCACTAAATAATATAAATCAACAGTATGAATGATCAAAGTTGATAGAAGTTGAATTTCAAAGCTGTAGGTGCTTTAAAACTTACCCAGTACAACCCATTTAAAAATTTAGATAGCAGAACCAGAGAAATAAGATTTATCAGAGATCATACTGCTAGTTCATGGCAAAGAAGAAAGAAAATCTGGTTCTTTTAGCTTAGTGGTTTTCCCCAATCTTCACTGATTCTCTTACCTATTCCCTAAGGTTAACCTAGACTTTTAAAAAAATATATATGTTTTTATTGATTTCAGAGAGGAAGGGAGAGGGAGAGGGAAAGAGAAACATCAATGATGAGAGAGAACCATCGATCCCCTACAGGGGATAGAGCCCACAACCTGGGCATGTGCTTTTGACTGAATCAAACTTGGGACCCTCAGTCCACAGGCCGAAGCTCTATCCACTAAGCCAAGCCGGCTAGGGCTAGCCTAGACTTCTTGAGGGTCTGGAGGATCATCATAATTATATCTAAATGGTGTTTAATGTATTTCTCCCAAGAAACGTTAACTAGTGCCTAAATGGTATCTTGATAGTTCATATACAAGGACCTCACAACCACCACCAGACAAAATGATAATGACCTCCAACTTATGGATCTGAGCACAGGGCTCCCAGAATCTATCACCAATTGTCTTAGGCACCCAGCTCTCTGTAGCCTCCTCTGTCTTTACAGATGATACTGCTCACAGATAGTTACTTTTAACATCAAGCTATACACTTTGTATAGTTCAGAGGCAGTTCACATGTTATAAAGGATATGATTAGCCTTTGTGGCACTGAGAAAAAACATTACCTGGGAAGCCCTAGCCTGTTTTGCTCAATGGATAGAGCGTCGACCTTTGGACTCAAGGGTCCCAGGTTTGATTCTGATCAAGGGCACATGCCTGGGTTGCGGGCACATCCCCAAGAGGCAGCCAAACAAAGATTCTCTCTCATAATTGATGTTTCTCTCTCTCTCTCTCTCTCTCTCTCTCTCTCTCTCTCTCTCTCTTTCTCTCCCTTCCTCTGTGAAATCAATACAAATATTTCTTTAAGAAAATTACCTGGGAAGAAATAAATGTTCAGGAATCTTTTCTCAGGTCAGATTTCTGCTTTCTCCTCTTTTCCCTAGGTGCAAGTACTTTCCTTAGCCAACAGGAAAAGCTACGTTAGTGAGTACCCAAGTGTTTTTGTAACCAAAGTTAATTTATACTTTTCCAAATGACTAATCCCCAATCCTTTTTTCTAATTTCTTTTTATTATAGGGGAAGAACAGCAGATAAAGAAAAAGAAAATTAGAAAGTCTGAAAAGAAGAAAAGTTGTTCAGAGGAAGAGCACAAAATTGAACCTATTTAGGCTCTGAGCTGCCACCCCTGATGCCACAGCCACAGTTATTTTCCACTAACGAGATGAAGGAAATGATTCATGGGAGCTACTTTGCCACAGAAAATAAGATGGGATGTGATCAAGAAAGTTAAAACATGCACTTCCTGGCCAGACAAGATGATAATAACCATTAATGAACTGAGCACGGGGGAAAGGGTTTTATAACATTTTTGTGACTCAGCTTTTTCCAAAAGTATTCATTATGCTTAGTAAGAGCAATATACTGTGCTAGGGGCAATGTATTACACAAAGGAATATGGCCAAAGTGGGACCAATAATAAGATAGTACAAAGAGCACGAAGAGTCCAAACTACACATGTTACAATTTGCTAAGAGAAAAAACACACACACACACAAAAAACATTTCAATCATGTTTTTTAAAACTTGAGACTCCTATGGTAATATATAGGCCTTAATTCTCCTAATACATGATCATAAAAACTGCAATTAACTGTATTCCTGCTTCTGTATCTGAAATAAACATGAAAAAGAAAGAACACAATATATTTTTACAGACTTAAGGCAGAAATTTTGACGTATTTACATTAAATAGAACTTTTTGAAATGTACCCATCACTTATGCCTCCTGTATTGATGTGTGCAATGAATACAGGTTTAAAATATACTTGCCCTCTGACTTCTATTATAAATACCAGGTGGGGGCAAAAGTAGGTTTATAGTTGTTCGTATGGAAAATAATACAATAATTACTAAATAGTAATACAAGAAAAAAACTGTTTCATGTACTCAGAACTGTAAACCTACTTTTGCCCCACTCTCTGTATAGCCATAGACCCCTTACGTTTTTTCCCTAATGAGAATGTTAGAAGTAGACTTTGTTTCAACTCTAATCACACTTACCAAAAACATTTTCTTGACTTAATACAAACTTTCAAGCAGCCACATACTAAAGAAAGAAACCCTGCTTCTCTTCATAGCTTTTCCTGGTGCATCTCCTGTTTTTATTCAAACAGGTTTTCTATTTTGTAAAGTGTGTAAATGATGGTAAAGGGGTGCTGAGAATTGGAGAAATATGATGGGTAAGACTTGTATTTCAAACTTGTATTCCAGAAACAGAGTCCACCCTGGAGTTAATGGGCTGCTCTCATGTCCACTCAGAGAATGAGAACCAAACAAAGAAAAATGTTTGCTCAGATAAGAGAAGGATTCCATCAGGAAAATAAGAAGAAAAGATAGGAGAGAGAGAGAGACTTAAAGAAGATATAGTGTTCCCAATAAGTAAACATTTTATTTTGCTTTACAACAGGAAGGAAACAATCTACTATTTGTTATTTTCCAAATTATCAGTATTTTAACTGATTAAAGACTAAAGTATTTTATTTCTCTTTGGTCTTATTTGGAAGAAAGGCCAAGGACAGGAATTCCGGGTCACTCTATTCCTAAGAAAACCTTTGTATTTCAGGCACTCATGACAGTGATAAAATACACAGATGGGTTCAAAATACTACCTCTGCATTATCTGCCCAAATAAAATAATCATTGTCTAATTCCTTGAAGACTGAAGTAATTTTTTCTAAGAGTAAAATCAATAATCCACTAATAGTGCTACCCAAAAATAGAGAAAGTATAGTTTCTAAGTAATACAAAAGCCAACTTTTCTCAGTGGCTTTGAGCTTCTCTCAAACTTATTGTTTGAAAAACTAACCAGAAACTAGACCAACTCACTAAAGTTTTAACTTTCTCCTCTTTCAAACTTAGGTCTTCTGGAAAAGATATAAAAGTATAACGGAAAAAGAGTCCACAGCCTTTCTCATTTATAGTTGGCAAAATAATTAGACATACAGAAAATTATTTGATTGACTATTTTCTCAAATTTTCCTTAGGAAAGAAGTCATGTGGCATGGGTATAGACTATTTAACACATTATGTAGTTGAAGGTATGGAGAAACAGACACTCATACTAGTACACAATTGATGAGATTATATGTAGATATGAATTCTATGGAAGGCAATCTGACCTAGCCCCTTTGACCTAGCATTTCTACTTTTAGGCAATTACCCCCAAAGTATATATTACTCAAATATTTAGAATATGATATATTTTAAAAAATGATTCTTTGTGGTATTATCTTTTTACCAAAAGACTGAAAACAACCTAAATATTCCTGAATTGAGGACTAGTGAAATATACTAAGGTACATCTGTATCTTCCATACATCAATGGGATACTGTACAACCATTAAAAAAATGAGATAGATGTTTATGTACTAATATGGCAACTCATTTGTTTATTTATTCAACAAAAACTTATTGAGTACCTACTATACGGGAAGCATTGTTCTAGGCGAAGAGAAAACAACATTAGACAAAATAAAATTCCTCTCACCAGAGACCAACAATCTATAATAATAAAAGCATAATATGCTAATTAGACTAGACCAGGGGTCCTCAAACTACGGCCTGCGGGCCACATGCAAATACAAATATTGTATTTGTTCCCGTTTTGTATTTTTACTTCAAAATAAGATATGTGCAGTGTGCATAGGAATTTGTTCATAGTTTTTTTTTAAACTTTAGTCCGGCCCTCCAACGGTCTGAGGGACAGTGAACTGGACCCCTGTTTAAAAAGTTTGAGGACCCCTGGACTAGACAGCCAAACGACCTTCCGGACATCATTCTGGACACCCTTCCTGACGAAGTCGTGGCGGCGGGGTCTGAGGCAGAGGTGGTTAGGGGTGATCAGGCAGGCAGGTGAGTGGTTAGGGGCAATCAGGCAGGCAGGCAGAGGGGTTAGGGGTGATCAGGCAGGCAGGCGAGCAGTTAGGGGCAATCAGGCAGCAGGCAGAGGCAGTTAGGGGCAATCAGGCAGGCAGGCAGAGG
>NW_005354829.1:1483938-1487108 GCF_000412655.1 Myotis brandtii | reverse complement strand
GAGTGGTTAGGGGCAATGAGGCAGGCAGGCAGAGTGGTTAGGGGTTATCACGCAAGCAGGTGAGCAGTTAGGAGCCAGCAGTCCTGGATTGCGAGAGGGTGCAGGCCAGGCTGAGGGACCACCCACCCCCCCATGCATGAATTTCGTGCACCGGGCCTCTAGTCTATAATAATAAAATGGTAATATGCTAATTAGACAGGATGTCCTTCCTGACGAAACCGGGGCTGGAGGGAAGCCAGCCGGGTCCAGGGTGCCTGCGGGCAGCTGGAGGAGGGAAGTAGCCCGGGTCCCGGGTGCCGGAGGGAAGCCAGTGCCAGCAGCCTGGGCCCCACTGCACTCTTGGTTCAAGCTCTACCCAGTGCTTGGGATCTTCTGTAGCTGTTTACTTCACTTCTTTTTTCTTTTCTTTTTAATATATTTTATTGATTTTTTACAGAGAGGAGGGGAGAGGGATAGAGAGTTAGAAACATCGATGAGAGAGAAACATCGATTAGCTGCCTCCTGCACACCTCCTACTGGGGATGTGCCCGCAACCAAGGTACATGCCCTTGACTGGAATTGAACCTGGGACCTTTCAGTTCACAAGCTGACGCTCTATCCACTGAGCCAAACCTGTTAGTGCAAGAATTTACTTTTCTAAAGAAACATTCTTCTTCTGCCCTAGCTGGTTTGGCTCAGTGGATAGAGCATCGGCCTGCGGACCAAAGAGTCCCTGGTTCGATTCCAGTCAAGGGCACGTACCTCAGTTGCAGGCTCCTATGCTATGGTCAGGGCCTGTGCAGGAGGCAACCAGTCAATGTGTTTCTCTCAAATCAGTATTTTTCTCTATTTCCCTCTCTCCTCCACTCTCTCTAAAAATCAATGAAATAATATCCTTGGGTGAGGGTTAAAAAAAGAGAGAGAGAGAAAAACATTCTTCTGAGCTTACTTAGGTAGATTCTCAAAACCTCTCAGATTCCTGGGATCCTACACTCCTACATTAAAGGAATATGACATGTATATTAGTTTGCTAGGGCTTCCATAACAAAATATCACAGAGTAGGTGTGTTTAAACAACAGAAATTTATTTTCTCTCTGTTCTGATCCTCTCTTTGTCTTTAACTTTTGGTATTTTAATTATGATGTGCCTGGGCATGGGCCTGTTTCGGTTCTTCTTGCTTGGAGTTCTCTATGCCTCCTGAACTTTGTGTGACTTTTTCCTTTATCAGGTTAGGGAAGTTTTCTGCCATTATTTCTTCAAACACATTCTCTATTCCTTTCTCCCTTTCTGCCTCTTCTGGCACACCTGCTATTCTAATATTATTACGTTTCATGTTGTCCCACAGCTCCCTTAAGCTGTCCTCCTGTTTTTTAATTGTTTTTTTCTTTTTGGTTCTCTGAGTGATATTTTCAACTCTGTCTTCACTGATTCAATCCTCAGCTTCTCCTATTCAGCTGTGTATTCATTCCAATGTGTCCCTTATTTGTGTTATGTCATTCTTTATCTCAGACTGTTCTTTTTTCATAGTTACTATATCTTTTTTTCATGCTGTTGAGCATCTTTACCATCATTACTCTGAACTCTGTTTCAGATAAATTTCTTATCTCTGCTTCATTTATCTCTTCTTCTGGAGAATTCTCTAGTTCTTTCATTTGGTGGTTTGTCTCTTCATTATGGCTGTCTGGGTTTGTGACTATGTATTAAGTACATTCTCTACACCTCTCAATCTCTAGTACAGGATAGTGTTAAAAACTGTTTCTAACTAATTAGCTCAGGCAATGACTCAAAGCTTCCAGAGACTGCCTCTGCCTACAGACTGATAGGATTCGGACTTGAATTGCCTGCCATGCAATCATTCTCAGGTGTGGTAAGACCCCTTTTCAACAGGGTGGGGCAATTGCTTCTGCCTAGAGCAGTGGTTGGCAAACTGTACGTGGTATTTTGTGGAAGAGCCACACTCAAGGGGCCAAAGAGCCACATGTGGCTCGCAAGCCGCAGTTTGCCAACCACTGGCCTAGAGGCTAACTGTTATTTTTAATCTTTTAAGTGGCCTTAGGGCAAGGTGTTTTCCAATAGGATATGTCAACTGTCTTCCCCCCAGGCAAGGCAAATGTCTGTGTGGGAAAGATGTCCTCAGCTGCGTGAGGAAATGACTCAGCCCAGGAAACTTGGGGTGTCTGCCTTCTGAGCTCTATCCCCCAATTCCCCAGTCCTGGCTTCTGCTCTCACAGCTCCAGTTCACATCACCCTCCCTCTGCAGGGGCACAACGTGGGTGGCTCCACAGGGAATTTTGTGCATTGGCCCTTTAAGAGGGTGCCTGAATATTCAGCTGTCACTCCCTGGCAGGCAGTACCCTGCTGCTTTTCACAGCCAGATGTTATAGAGTACCCTTCTCAGTTTTGGTGCTCTCTGCTGGGGGGCCCAGCTTGGGGATTAGATCCCAGAGTTCTCAGGGGCAACCCCCTACAGCTGAGATAT
Organism: Myotis brandtii; assembly: GCF_000412655.1. Taxonomy (NCBI): domain Eukaryota; kingdom Metazoa; phylum Chordata; class Mammalia; order Chiroptera; family Vespertilionidae; genus Myotis; species Myotis brandtii. The sequence goes on along the minus strand of NW_005354829.1, from coordinate 1,484,649 downwards.
CTCTCTGGGACTTCAGTTCTGTCTGTGGGCACCTTCACACCTCCACCCCTCCTACCAGTCTCTATGTGGTCTCCACCTTCGATCCTTGGGTATCAGGGTTCTCTCCTGCAGGTTTTCCATTGATTATTCAGGAAGTTTTTCTGTATATTTAGTTGTAATTCCAATATTTAGTTGTAATTCCAGTTTTTTCCTGGGAGCATGTCCATGCAGCATTTACTTACTCTGCCACCATTTTTAATCTCAAAGGCATTCTCAAAAGAGTGGTAGAAATTGGATCAGAAAGTCATAAATAAGATAAATTTGTAGTTATAGATTTGTCCATATCTCAGACCACAAATTTATGTTTACAAGAGAAGTGACAAAAATTTTAACCAAAAAGATTTTTTAAAATATATTTTTATTGATTTCAGAGAGGAAGGGAGAGGGAGAGAGAGATAGAAACATCAATGATGAAAGAGAATCATTGATCAGCTGCCTCCTTCATGTTCCATACTGGGGAATGAACACACAACCTGGGCATGTGCCCTGACCAGGTATTGAACCATGACCTCCTGGTTCATAAGTCAATGATCAGCCACTGAGCCATGCCAGCTGGGCTTAATAAAAGAGATTTAATCTCGAGGATTCTGTGCCCCTTCATCTAGTTTCTTGGAAATGTTCCATGCATGATTTCAGGATCTTATGCAGTTTCAAGTTTGTGTGTGTTTTTGT
>NW_005354829.1:1458458-1483784 GCF_000412655.1 Myotis brandtii | reverse complement strand
TTGGATGAATATCTCATAATATTATCCAGGCTCTGAAACAATAACTCTCCTAATATATGGCAGAGGAGATTCAAATTACTCTTTGGGATCCTTGTAAAGCAGGGGACCTCTGGCTATAGAGGCCCCTAAGGCAGCTGTGGAGAATCAACCATCTTTTGAACAAAGGACTCAAGATTGCCCTTGCCCTTGTCTTACAGGTCCTGTGACTTGAAGCATGGGTGTGATTTTCTGCAACAAATGGGGAGGGGAGGAGAGTATAAAATTGTGTACATTTCTAAAAACAAAGCCAAAAAAGGGGAAATTTTTTTTAAAAAGAGGCTATATTTCCAACAGATTGATTTTAAATAAAAGTCTGGAAAAGACAGGATGACCTTGGAGTTTTCTGGGAAGAAATAGAACATATTCCCTTGTCCCCCTGATGGCCTAAGTCCTGGAAACTCAGTTCTTCCTAGAGGCACAGTGCCTGAATGAGTGATGAGTGAAAACTGTTTAAGACTTGTCCACCACAGCAAATGCTTTTTATCAAGAAAAGGAGAAATTCCTTTGCACTTAGCAAAAATCACAAAATGTACAAGAACTTTTTATTGCTGCTATTTTTGCTGTGGTTTAAATAACATAATTCGAAACAACTAAGACCATATGGAGAACACATGTCAGTACCTTATAGACCAATTATACAGGGTTTTCTACTTTGAATTTTCATTAATGCTATAAGTCAAATAAGAGTAATTTCACCAATTATAATAGCATCATGTTGTAAGAAAAGAATTTTAAAAAAAAAAAGATCTGTAAGTTTGATTAAGTATTCCAATTAAATCTATTGCTATAATACCAAAATATATCTTCCTTGGCCTAATCATATAAGGAATTTAAATTAACTGTCTAATAATAAAACCTCCATTAATCTTAATTTCTCAGTATAATGTGTTGTTGGATATAAACTGGTCTGAGTTGGATAATTCTTTTTTTCCAGGTTTTCTAAAGTAAATTATAACATTTTATCCCTTGTGCATTAGAGATTAGAAATTTCATATTAAAACCCACTCTTCATTCCACATACCAAAAGAATATACTTTTGAAATTACAAGGAGCCCTAAAGATCTAATCCATTCACTTCTCTTCCTTCTAGCACCACCATCTGAGTCCCCACTACAATCTTTTCTCCCAACTGCGCTGGCTCTTTCCTTTGTTCTCTAGCATATAACCAGAGTGATTTGCTCAAAAATGTGTTTGGCACTCAACCCATGTCCAGTCATCCCATCCATCTGCCAACGTCCTCCATCTCACAAAAGACTCATCTTAAAATTCTCCAGTGTTTTTCCACCATGTTTATGACAAACCTAAAACTCCTTAACTCAGCCCGCAAGGCCCTAAAAAAATAGGTCTCCACCTTCATCTCAGACCACACTCGCCTTGACTCCCAGACTTGGCCTCATTGACCATCTTTAAGTTCCTGGCACTCCCTTTGCTGCATCAAACTTCAGCTTACACTTCCTTCTGCCCAAAATATTCTTTCCTTCTTTGCCCAGCTGACTGATAGTTCAAGGTACTTTTTCAGAGATGGCAATGCCCTATGTTTTGAACAAATCCCCAGTAGCTTCTATTTCAATTTTTTGCTGATAGGCTTGTCTTAATGAAACCCTTACTCCAGCCCCACTGACTAAAACAGTACTTTCCACAAAGTTGGTATGAGACATGATTGTGTTCAAAATACTATTTTAGTTCTGTTATTGGAGTCATGAGAGGAAACTGCTTTGAATAAATGTAAAGCTAATGTTCACATATACCAGGTTTTCAACTTGTAATATACCTGAACCTCTTTATCCTATGAAGGAGCAGAAGCATGAATGCAAAGTGAGATGCAGATGGGGAAATGTGCTACACTCATGTGTGTGTGTGTGTGTGGTGGTGGGGGGGGACATAACCAGCTAGTGTGGAAGGCTTACTGAGCCTAGTCTTGAGAAATCTGTCATTACCCTGTGCCACAGTTAAATGGGCCCCCATTAGGAAATGGACCTCATATTGTTTGATGTCCTGAATTGGAAGTACATCTAAAGAAGCCAGGCCTACCATCAACCTAAACCTTGAAAATCAGGTGTACTCAGGGGTAACAAGGAGAAGGTGAAGTAGGAGGAGAAGGAGGAGGAGGAGACGAAGTTTTCCTTTTCTTCTACTGAATCTGAGGAATGAGGTCCTGAAGCTTTTCTAAGAGCTAAGACGTTTGTAAAAGGGCCTCTGATGTCTTATCAATGTTTACTTATCTTTCTTAGTTAATGTTGGTGGCAAGAGAGGGTAGATAGATAAACCTCGTATCATTGTTCTAGTGTCTCTTAAATGAGTTGGCAAAAGGTCTGGGAATGTAGGTCAATAGACCACATTTTTTTCTCAGTAATTTAATAAAGACTGTTTAAAGTGTCTATAAAGACTAGCAGTAAATTGACTTGTAAATTTATTGAGTGCTTCTGAGTGCTGCTTTAGAGTCATGTCTTAAAGGAATATGTCAAATAATGAACTTGGTGGTGAAATATTCACATGCATTTGTTTAAGTTGTACAGAAAAACTGAGATAATTTACTTCTTCTTTGAAAGCATATGGTAAATATTATTTGAATAAAAGATTATTGAAAATCAGGTTTATCTGAACCCAAGAACACATTCTATTTTAACTTTAGTATAAAATGAGTGTCTGTCAGGAGCAGAGGATGCTCAATAAATGCTACTAACTAGACTATGCTGACAACACAAAGTTTACTAATGGAAATTGGAATTTTTTTAAATTTTAACATTTTTAATTTCCAGTCTTTCATAATTTAGCTAATAAACTTTTCTGCTTGTTTTAGAATTTGCAAAATGTTTATTGTAAAATGAGATTTGTACAGATCATTAGCAAAAATAAAAGTCTCCAATGTCAAGTTTGATAACTAGTCACCTGATAACTGAAATCAGTAACTCTTGGAATAAAAATGTCAATAGCTAATAAAAATAAAAGCATTCAGTTGTAATAAATGATACTACACATGCACTTAGGCCTTTAACCTGAGCTACAGCTCAGCTTGTCATTTTTTAAATCATCCTTAAGAATAGCATAAAACTGAAAATTAAATGAGTTTTCAATCATACCAAGGAAAGATCTATTAAAACACAGTTATTACTTTTATACACCAATAATGAACTCTCAGAAAAGGAAACAAACAAACAAAAAAATCCATTCACAATTGCTTCAAAAAGAATAAAATGCCTGGAAATAAATTTAAGCAAGGAAGTAAAAGACTTGTACTCAGAAAATCATAAGACACTGAAAAAAATGAAGAAGATACAAATAAGTGAAAGCATATATTGTGTTCATGGACAGGAAGGATTAACATCATTAAAATGTCCATACTACCTATGGACACAATTCCTATCAAAATACCAATGGCATATTTCACAGAACTAGAACAAATATTCCTAAAATTTATATGGAACCACAAAAGACCCTGAATAGCAACAGTGATCTTTTTTAAAATATATTTTTATTGACTTCTGAGAGGAAGGAAGAAGGAGAGAGAGATGGAAACATCAATGATGAGAGAGAACCATTGATTGGCTGCCTCCTGCATGCCCTCCACAGGGGATCGAGTCTGCAACCCAGGCATATGCCCTTGACCAGAATCGAACTGGGGACCCTTCAGTCCACAAGCTGATGCTCTATCCAATGAGCCAAACCAGCTAGGGTGCAATAATGATCTTGAGAAAGAACAAAGTTGGAGGAATCACGCTACCTGATACCAAACAATACTACAAGACCATAGTTATCAAAACAAAATAGTACTGGCTTAACAATAGACATATAAATCAATGAAACAGAATAGAGAGCCCAGAAATAAACCCACACCTTTATAGTCAATTACTATTTGACAAAGTAAGCAAAAACATATAATGGGCTAAAGACAGTCTATTCAATAAATGATGTTGAGAAAATTGGACAGATATGTGCAAAAAAAATGAAACTAGATCACTTTCTTACACTGCACACAAGAATAAATTCAAAATGGGTTAAAGATGTAAACGTTAGACTTAAACCATAAAAATCCTAGAAGAGTCCAGCCTGCATGGCTCAGTGGTTGAGCACAGACCTATGAACTAGGAGGTCATGGTTTGATTCCAGGTCAGGGCACATGCCCATGTTGCCAACTTGATATCCAGTGTTGGGTGTGCAGGAGGCAGCTGATCAATGATTCTCTCTCATCGTTGATGTTTCTATCTCTCTCTCTCCCTCTCCCTTCCTCTGAAGTCAATAAAAATATATATTTTTTAAAAATCCTAGAAGAAAACATAGGCAGCAAAATCTCAGACAATTCTTGTAGCAATATATTTTTCTGATACATCTCCCCAGGCAAGGGAAACAAAAGAAAAAATAAACAAATAGGACTATATCAAACTAAAAAGGTTTTGCAGAGCAAAGGAAATCATGGACAAGATGAAAAGACAACCCACTGAATGGCAGAACATATTCGCCAATGATACATCAGATAGGAATATCTAAAATTTATAAAGAATTTATAAGATTCAACACCAAAAAACCAAACTACCCAATTAAAAGGGTAGCAAAGGACCTGAAAAGACACTTTTCCAAAGAGGACATACAGATGGCCAATAGACATATGAAAAGATGCTCAATGTCACTAATCATCAGAGAAATGCAAATTAAAACCACAACGAGATATCACCTCAGACCTGTCAGAATGGCTATCATCAATAAATCATCAAACAAGTGTTATTGAGGATATGGAGAAAAGGGAACTCTTATATACTGTTGGTGGGGATGCAGATTCTCCATTGTGGAAAGCAGTATGGAGTTACCTCAAAAAATTAAAAATGGAACTGCCTCATGACCCAACAATTCCATTTCTAGGAATTTATCTGAAGAAACACTAATTTGAAAGAATATATGCATCCCTATGTTCATTGCAGTGCTGTTTACAATAGCCAAGATTTGAAAGAAGCCCAACTGCCCACCAGTAGATGAATAGATAAAACAGCTATGGTTCACTTATACAATAGAATACCACTTGGCCATAAAAAGGAAGAATATTCTACCCTTTGGGACATCATGGATGCACCTGGAGAACATTATACTAAGTGAAATAAGCCAGTCAGAGAAAGACAAATACCATATGATTTCACTCATATGTGGAATTTAATGAACAAATTGAACTAACAAGTAAAATAGAGACAGACTCATAGATAGAGAGCAGGTAGACAGCTCTGGTGTGTGTGTGTGGAGGTGGGGAAGGGTATTGGAGGAGGTGGAGCAATTGAGCAAAAATGAAAATAAAAGAGAATGAACTCATGGACACAGATAACAGTGTAGTGATTGTGGGGTGTGTGGGTGAAAGAGAGTGTTAGAGGGACATATGGTAATGAAAAAAATATAAAATAAAATAAAGAAAAAATTATGCTATTTCAAAAAAATGTGGCTATTACCATCACATATGGTATCCACAGAGTAATTTCAAAGATATTTTTTTTTTAGAGAGGAAGTGAGAAGGAGAGAGAAATAGAAACATCAATTAAGAATCATCGATCAGCTGCCTCCTGCATGTCCTCCACTGGAGATCAAGCCCGCAACCCTGACCAGAAATCAAACCATGATCTCCTGGTCTATAGGTCCATGCTCAAACACTGAGCCACACCCACCAGGGCAAAGGACATTTTTTGATGATGTGGAGATACAGAGCAGTTAAAATTTTTTCTAATAGCAACAAATTAATCATTTCTAAGAAGACCAAAATTATCTATTTTATCTATAATTTCAGACTACTACAAGCAGATTTCAGATTTATTAATATAATATAAATTTTAGGAGAAGGAAACATTAAAACATTATGCTCCATATTTTATTTGGCCATTCAGCAGATTTTCCTATATAATAAAGAGGTAATATGCAAATTGACCCTCACACCCTCGCATCACAAGATAGCCACCCCCATGTCGTCACAAGATGGCTGGCAGGGGAGGGCAGCTGAGGCGGGCAGGCCTGCAGGGGAGGGCAGTTGGGGAAGACCAGGTCGGCATGGGAGGGCAGTTGGGGGCGACTGGGCCGGCAGGGGAGGGCAGTTGGGGGCCATCAGGGGAGGGCAGTTGGGGGCAATCAGGCCTGCAGGGGAGGGCAGTTGGGGGCTCTATCCCCAGCGGGGAGCATGCAGGAGGCAACCCAATGATGTTGATATTATTCTCTCTCATGGATGTTTCTATCTCTCTCCCTTTCCCTTCCTCTCTCTCTTAAATCAATAAAAACATTTAAAAAAAAGAACTAGAAGTCCTGAAATTTGAATATTCTTCCCAAAATGGCAGCTGGACATTTAAAAATAATCCAATATAATAAAAGGTTAATATGCAAATCAACCAAATGACAGAATGATCAGTTGCTATGACGCACACTGACCACCAGGGGGTAGATGCTCAATGTAGGAGCTGCCCCCTGGTGGTCAGTGCACTCCCACGGGGGAAGTACTGCTCAACCAGAAGCCAGGCTTACGGCTGGTGAGTTCAGTGGCAGTGGCTGCAGTGCTGGGGATGTCTGACTGATGTGGGGAGTGGGCCTAAGCCGGCAGTCAGACATCCCCCCAAGGGCTCCCAAACTGCGAGAGGACCCCCCTCGCTGAGTGCACAAATTTTGTGCACCAGGCCTCTACTAATTAATAATATTAATAATAATAATAATAATAATGTATAGCCTGGCCAGTGTGGCTCAGTAGTTAAGCGTCGACCCATGAACCAGGAGGTACCAGTTCAATTCCTGGGCAAGGCGCATGCCCAGGTTGTGGGTTCATTCCCCAGTGTGGGACGTGCAGGAGGCAGCTGATCAATGACTGTCTTATCATTGATGTTTCTATCGCTTTCTCCTTCTCCTTTCCTCTCTGAAATCAATAAAAAGAAATTAAAAAATAAATTTAAATTAGTTTAATATTTTCAAAAGAGGAAATGCTGCTTTTAAAAAGAACTGGCTCCAGGGTAGAGTTAAAATTGTTTCCAGAAGATTATTCCCAGATTAATGGTATATGAAACCTCAAATTGTCCCCTCAAAACCAAAGAAAACAGGAAAGAACCTGATTTAAGGACCTAATTTCTGACAGAGAAAGGTATTATGTGACTATGAACTAAAGATACAAAATACTTCTTATATAAAAGTGTCTATTTCCTTAAATATGAGCCTACACAGGAGGCCTCAGAGACTGCTTTTCCCTTCACACTTTCAAAACCATCTATTCAAGAGTATTTCATTATTTTTATAATTTTATATTTATACTTTATAAATAAATTAAATTTTAAGTACTCTCTTTGTGATCATGGACAAGTTATGGAATCTATCCCAGCCTATCTTTGTTTTATCACGGGGAAGATGGAGATCATAATTTATAGCAAGCCCCTACAATTACTAGGAAATTTAAAAGCTGTGATGTAAATAAAATGCAGTGGATGGCCCATAGGAAAAGATCAGTATCCTATAAAATATCTTGATAGTTTTTCTGTGCCCTTATGTTTTCAGTCTCCATGGCAGTTTTGATTGCATTATTTAAAGTCTTTATTACTTCCGTACAACAACAACAACAACAACAACAAAAGAAAAAGAAAATTTTTTTCTTTAGAAGCATTTCTTCATTACACTATTATTCCCCCAAAAAAATGCCTTTAGTCATTTTTATGCATAATGGACACACAAAAGGATCTTTAGGATCACTCAAATGCCAGAGAATTTAAACGCTTTTTCCCATTCCCATGCCTTATGAACAGAGAGAAAAGCTTTTATTTTATTTTCTGTTAAGTGATATTACTTCTAAGACCTGGGAAATATGAAAGCAGCTGAAAAGCACATGAAATAAATTATGCAGGCAACGGTCTTGACAACCAATACCAATATCAACTACATTTGATTTTGTCTAGTCAGTATATGAACCAGGCAGAACAGCGGACAGGAAGTTCCACTTTGTTGGAAACAAGGGAGTACTATTCAAAGGACCAAGGTGTTCGGGAATATACAGGATGTCCCCCCAAAATGTATACACACTTTGAATAATTATTAATTCCAATGGGTTAAATGTGAAAAGAAACATCAATTGAGCTATCAGCTGTTAAGTGTGTATACATTTTGGGGGGACACCCTATTATAACAGAGAGCTATATCACAGAGTATATGACAGGAAGAGAAGGGAACAATGTGCCTTTTCAACTAGTTTGCAAACTTCCTGGCCTAAATTATAGGACTGCAATTTTATTAGAGCTGTGATCGTTCTACTGGAGAAGACCACAGCCCTGTTTACTTTGGCCGTTTTCATGCCTTCCCTGCAGTATTTTTCTGAATGCTAACTGCTATTCACATTAAAAAACGAGCACATCTCAAAGTCTAAGAAAATAATGCCAAAGGGGTTTGGAATAAAACTCTTTAAAGTTCTTATAATACACATGAACCAGAAAACAGATGAAGCAGTTCCCACTTAAAAGAATCATGCTAATTACATGATGTAACCATTCTATTTCTGTAACCATACAGGACCTTGTATGCATTCTATGTATACAGGACAATCATTCAGGAATTGTCACTGTAACAAGCAAATGAAGGAAACAGTGATATGCTACAACAATTTTGGCATTAGCCCTTTGTTTTTATAGGCTTTGAATTGGTAAGACTTGTCCTAATCCCAACATATGCCTGGGAAGTTATAGTATGTTTTGACTAATCAAGCTATGGCCAATGGTTGCACTGATAGGCCAAAGCACCCTTTTATATTTATTTACACAAGAATTAGATACTGATAATATAGCTTCAGCCAGAAAACTGCAGCCCTATAAATGTTCTCTGTGTATCCCCCCTGCTTAATTAAATATCACCATGACTGAGTTTTCTTGGAAATCACTCAGCTTGCTAAAGGGTAATGGAGATGAGACTTCATGGACTGGAATCAAAAGAAAAGTCTAAAAAGTTACAAGTTCAAATGAAAAAATGCTTTCATTATATTTAAGGGTGTGTTTTTTTTTCAAGTTATAACTAGCATTTCGGGTCCACATTCCTCCCCTGTGCCCCAAATCTATATACAGCCAAGTCCTAATTAGCATTGCCTGGAGGGAAACACAATTTAAGGTTCACAACTTTTCCAATTTCTTCAACCTAAGCACCCTTTTATATTTATTTACACAAGAATTAGATACTGATAATATAGCTTCAGCCAGAAAACTGCAGCCCTATAAATGTTCTCTGTGTATCCCCCCTGCTTAATTAAATATCACCATGACTGAGTTTTCTTGGAAATCACTCAGCTTGCTAAAGGGTAATGGAGATGAGACTTCATGGACTGGAATCAAAAGAAAAGTCTAAAAAGTTACAAGTTCAAATGAAAAAATGCTTTCATTATATTTAAGGGTGTGTTTTTTTTTCAAGTTATAACTAGCATTTCGGGTCCACATTCCTCCCCTGTGCCCCAAATCTATATACAGCCAAGTCCTAATTAGCATGGCCTGGAGGGGAACACAATTTAAGGTTCACAACTTTTCCAATTTCTTCAACCTTTCTATCCGTATTCACCTCAGCCCAGAGTAAACACACTTTTTTTGCTCTCCAAACAATTAGAAGCACTGATCATAAATTTTTAGCAAAGTCTGTTGTTTTCGCTTTATAAGAACAAAAATCACATCAACTTCAATATAAAAATAGGAGACAAATACAGAGGCCTTAACTTCTCATTTAAACATTTAGGATATTCTTGTAGCAATATTCAATGAGGTTAAGAAATATTCAGTGAAATTACTCTCTTCTTTTTTCTTTCTATTTCTTCTCTCTAGCTGCTTTAATATTAACTTAAAATAAAACTGTGTATAATCACAGCCATGTTCTTATTTTATTATCTAAAATGTGGAGCTTTTATTTAGAATTTTGCTATCAACTAAACATATAACCATGATCTTATTAAAAGTCTCATAACTAAATCGGCTGTACTATGCAGCTCTCATATGCAAATGAGGTTTGAACGTATTCTCTTCTGTCCTGGCCCACTTTCCTTTCAGGCTACTCAGCCAGGCTTACCCCACATCCTGGATTCTGGCTCTTCTTCTTCTTCCTCCTTTTTACCCCTAAGTGACAGCCCTAACTAAAACTGTCAAATAAATTATTTGGGTTTTTCAAAATAAGGAGGGCAAGTATGAATAGCACACAACCATTCAGCACAAACTGGCCATTCGTTTCTCATTCAGTTCTGTACTGCTTTCACAAAACCTTCCTGGAAGGGGGTGAAAGGATGGGAGATGCGACAACAATGAACTCGGGGGGATTAGTTTACTTTCTTCTTTGTTCACCTTTTATTAGCCCTCCTGATGTTTCCTTGATAGATCGTCTCTATTGTACATCTCTATGTACCTTTAGGAACTAATCTGCGTTTTACAAGCCTACTTTGTGTTCAGAGAATAACTTAAAAGAAGTTTGTTTTTGTGATGTGGTTAGCAACTTTTCATTATAATAACAATAGGAATGGAATTTAGTAAGGGTTCAAATTTACATCTCCTTTCACCTTCCCCTCTGTGATCCATTCACTAGGGAAGAACTGAAGGGAGATGTCTGGAAAACCATTCCCCACCCCCTCCTCTACCCCAATGAACATCTAACGCTCTACCCACTGAGCCAAACCAGTTAGGGCTAATAGTTACTTTTTAAAATTTTATCTTTATTGAAAGTAGTACAGGTGTCTCCCCCTTTTTCCCTCATTGACCCTCCCCCTCCCCAGCTCCTGCCCTACCCCAGGCCTTCACCACTCTATTGTCTGTGCTAATAGTTACTTCTAAAGCCATAAGATTTCAATCAAGCCTTTCTGTGCACTTTACATTTACATTAATTAAAAGTAATGACAATATTAGTGCCAAGTTACCATAATTTTTTGAAACAAGGACCAGCATTGGTAGGATCCAGCAGGGGAAGGAAAGGATACACTATAAGAACTCTAACTATTTTCCCTCCGTTTCCCATCTATTACCTGGTTGGGGGAAGGAAGGAAGGAACAAATAAAAATGTTTTGTGTGGCTTTTTTGTTCTTTCGTTTTTTAGTGTGCTCTTTTTCTTTCAATGATTTTTTAAAAATCTGTACATGCCCTAGCTGGTTTGGCTGAGTGGATAGAGTGTCAGCCTGCAGACTGAAAGGTGCTGGGTTTGATTCCAGTGATGGACATGTACCTCCTTGCAGGCTCAATCCCCAGCCCTGGTCAGGGTGCATGTGGGAAGCAACCAATTGATGTGTCTCTCTCACATAGATGTTTCTCTATCTCTGTTTCTACCTCTCCCTTCCACTCTCTCTGGAAATCAATGGAAAAATATCCTCAGGTCAAGATTAACAAAAAGTAAAAAATAAAAACATGTAAAAAGAAATGGATAATCCCTACAATTGGATAATCCTTCCATATGCCCATCACAGATGGAAAATACTGTTTTGAACCATGGTTGGTTGAATCCATTGATGCAATACCAGGGGATATGGAGAGACAACTGTATTTTTCTAATCTGTGCATAAGTGGACCCACAGAGTTCAAACCCAAGCTGTTCAAGAGTCAACTGTATATGTGTGTATTTTACTCCACAAAGTAAATGAGATAAAAGGTCATTGTTTACTCTGATAATATCAGTTTGGTGGAATGATGGGTCTAAAAGGAAGTTTAAAATATGTTCCTTTATCTGCAATTGGCTCTGAAAAACTCAGGTGCAAGGTAGATAATGGATACACAGGTATTCATTTCACAATTCTTTTTATTTATGTTTAAATTTTTCCATAATAAAAAATTTAAAAAAATAAAAGAATGGATTCAAGAGAAAATAAGAGGAGGGAAAATGGAGACAGATCAGAAAAAAAAAACAACAACAACATAGGCAACTCTTTCAAAAGTTTGGTCTAAAGAAAAGGAGAGAAATAGGATGGTAGCTGGAGGGTATCTGAGATCCAGAGATAATATTTTGTTTTTTAAGATGGGAGAATGACCCAGAAAAGAGGGGGGAAGCATTAAAGATGGAGCAGAGATTGGGGGCCAACTACTAGGGAGAGAAGTTTAAGTGGGTGAGGGACGGGGAGGATTATGGAAATAGAATGGCAGGAAATAGGCAAAATAGTCCAGGCCAAAATGACAGAGCCTTAAATCCCCCTGAGTGAGGCTGGATTTTACTCAGATGACAATATTGGGAAACATCAAAGGATTTTAAGCAGGGGAATGGCATGTTAGGTTTGTGCTTTAGATAACAACAGCTATCTAAGATGGGATTTAATTTAGAATGGGAACTGACTCCTACTGCTCAAATTTGGTATGTCTTATAGGACACCAAGACCTGCAGTGGATGGCATTTTACTTCTTTTTGAAAATCCTTTGAGTGTCAACAAATAAAGTTTGCCTCACACAATAATATCAACATTCATTATGTCACTACACAAAGTGTAATGGTTTCTGTAGTTTAATATAGGAAAATTGGTATTTCATCACTGTTTTAAGTTGTATGTATTTAACTTCTAATGAGAACAAACATTTCCATATGTATATTTATTTGTGTATTTCTTTTTCACTGCACACCTTCTATTTGGTGGGCTGTAGAAAAGTGTGTAGACATTACTTGTAAGCTTTAATTTTTTTTTTTTTTGAGGAAAGAAATATACATACATTAACATAGTATAGAGAAAGTAAGAAAAAATCTGGACCTATTTTGGGTTACTTGCAATTTGGGGATAAAGCTTTGGTGTAGTCCTCAAAAAAAAAAAAACAACCTACATATATATTACTCAAAAATATTAAAATCATTGTTCCTATTAAACAGCTATCTAAATGAGGGAAATACAATATATTTGTTGCTGTAATGCAGGAGTAAGTAAACTTTTTCCATAAAGGGCCAGATAGTAAATATTTTAATCTTAACAATCCATATGGTTTCTGTTGCAACTATTCAATTCTGCTTTTGTATTGAGAAAGCAACCATAGACATTACTTAAACAAACATGGCTGTACTCTGATAAAATTATATTAATGGACACTAAAACTTGAATTTCATATAATTTTCACATCATGAAATAATATTCTTCTTTTATTTTGTCCATTATTTAAAAATGTAAAAATCATTCTTTGCTCATGGATTATACAAAAAATAGGCCCATAGTCTTAAGTTTGCTTACCTTTCCTATAATGACTTAATCATCTCTTTTTTAAGAATAAGCATTTCAGAAGGACTCAACAGCCCTTCTATTCCCCAAATGAAGATAGCATCATAAATACTACATACTAAATGACAAATTAAAAAGAGCACATGACCATATATGCCTGAAAGTTGAAGGTAGCATTGAATTCGATCATACAAGTAATTCACAAGAATTCATTTTTTAAAATAAAAAAGCTTGTCTAATATTCAAATACTTGTTTTTAATTACATTAATGTATTTACTTGGCAGCTAAACAATGGTAATGGACAAAGCCCTGGAAATAGAGTTCACAGCTTTGATATGAGCTTGCTGTGTAATTTGGGCCAATCATTTAAACTCTCTTGACTTTCATCTCATCTATAAAATAATGCCATTAAACCATATTATACCTAAACATCCTTCCAGCTATGACTTCTTTCAAGTCATATTGATTTACAGCACAAAATATTTAACTTAGCCTATATTTTTTAAATGTATGGGTCCTGAGTAGGTAGAACATTACTTAGTCATATTTGTCTTTGGTCACCACTGATTCTGACTCCAAGTACCTAGAACATAGTAGGGACTTAATAAATGTGTTAAATAAATAAAAATACATAAATTATCTCACTTTACAAAACAGTATATAAAAAGCAAGTTAAATAAAATTATTCATTTAGCAAATATTTTCTGGACAACAACTATGTGCTAGACACTGAAACTAGACAGACACCAAAAGTAATAAGACAACATACCTTTCCTGGAAATTTCACAGTCTGGTGAACTTAAGGGCAGAATGGAATTGGGGCGCAAGGTGGTGGTAAAATTATTTATGCCAATTTTGCCTTTTTTTTTTTTTTTAATATATTTTATTGATTTTCTACAGAGAGGAAGGGAGAGAGACAGAGAGCTAGAAACATCGATCAGCTGCCTCCTGCACACCCCCCACCGGGGATGCGCCCGCAACCCAGGCACATGCCCTTGACCGGAATCGAACCCGGGACCCTCCAGTCCGCAGGCCGACGCTCTATCCACTGAGCCAAACCGGTCTTGGCCAATTTTGCCTTTTATTTTCCCTTTATTATTCCAACATAAACACTTTATTTTTTAAAATATATTTTTACTGATTTCAGAAAGGAAGGGAAAAAGAGAGACAGATAGAAACATCAATGATGAGAAAGAATCATTGATCAGCTGCCTCCTGCACGCCCCCTACAGGGGATCGAGCCCGCAACCTGGGCATGTGCCCTTGACTGGAATGGAACTTGGGACCCTTCAGTCTGCAAGTAGATGCTCTATCCACTGAGCCAAACCAGCTAGGGCAACACTTTATAAAAAGATGGAAATCTGAAATAAAAGACTGTTTCTATGTCTCTAGTCCATGTCTTTAGAAATGAATAAATATTATTTGCTATCATTTGTTCTCTCCCTAGCACAGTGTCTTTTTCATATGTACAAACACAAACACATGCACACTCTCGTGGATCTTCCAATTCATGACCTTTTATTTGTCATGTCTAAAAATGTTAATTAGCTTATTAATAAGTCAGGATTATTACATAATGAGAATCCCAGGTATTGAAAAAGGTATAATAGACAAACACAAAAAGTGTTAGCTCTAGATTATGAAGCCTACTATCATTATGTGAGCATAATAACAAACAACAGACTAACCTGACCAGAGCATAGCAATGGCATTGGAGGATCTGGAAGGCAGAGTATACAAGGACTGCTGATGGTGGATAAATAGATACAGTCAAAATTCCTTCTAATGGCCCTAGCTGGTTTGGCTCAGTGGATAGAGCATCAGCCTGAGGACTGAAGGATCCTGGGTTTAATTCCGGTCAAGGGCACATGCCTGGGTTGTGGTTCAATTCCCAGTAGGGGGCGTGTAGGAGGCAACCAATCAATGATTCTCTCTCATCACTGATGTTTCTCTCCCTCTCTCTCTCTCTCTCTCTCTCTCTCTCTCCCTTCCTCTCTGAAATCAATAAAAATATATATTTTTTAAAAATTCTCTTGATGCTTCTTTACTTAGTGAAATAGTATATAAGCAAGGTTAAAACTGAGAATGAGTAGCAAGAAGGGGGAAAGGTGTTGAAAGTTGGAGAGGGAAAAGAATAATAAAATAATCACCTTGGATTTTTTTTTTCTCAAATAACCTCTGAAATAATTGTTTAAAACCATGTCCTCACACATTTTTTAAGTTGACACTCAAAATTCTTCATTATGACTTTAAAAAGTTGCTACACATATCATGCTTGGTACATTGTAAATGTAGATATCTTAAATAAAACCTTCATATTATTTTTTCTTAATGTAGACACTGGAATCACTAAGTACAATTTACAAAAATTAAAAGTATGACTCATACAAATAAAAAGCGAGCATATGCCAAAGATTTATTTAAATAATTAATGAGGGAACCAGCAGAATGGTAAACTGGGTTCAAAGGATTATTGGAGAGAGTGTTCATAGGTTCTAAGATGAAGAATGATGACATAAGGTTGTTAAATTAGATATAAAATTCGTTATTGTCATACAGGGCAATAAAAATGTAACTTTTGAGCTATCTTTTCTCATTCACATCTCTACTAGACAAAAATTATTCACATTTCTACCAGACAAAATTCATTTGCAATGCTATTGAAGAATCTTTGCAATGCCATTAGTTTTTCTGCAATTTAGCATCTGCCCTTAAATAATTATAAATTATTTTGATTAATAGTAAATAGGTCAAAAAAGGTACATATCCTTAGAAAATTATGTAACTCATGTTTAAGCCTGCTAGACAATGCTCCAATATGACACTGAAAAGCCATTGTTTATTCTTTTGCCTGTTTGCCTGTGTCAGATGTCTTATTTCTTATCAAAATTACATAATAATCTGATATCCAAAATTATTTATTTTAAAAATACATTTACTCTTCTTTAACAGAATAATTTACATTTTTCTTCTTTTCCTTGGCATAGTGTTTTTATTTATCTTCCCCATATTCTAGTTTAATATGTATTTTTCTGTCTGACTATTCTTCAGTTAGTATTTCTACAATATGAATGAGAAAACAAATAAGTAACTGAGTTGAAAGAATGAAACATCAAATATAATAACTCATACTGTAGTAAATAACCTTTGAACCACACAGTCTTTAGTCTACAGGATTATAATTTTAGATGCTTTCCTGAAAAAAATTATCGTGAAGAGATATGAGCATTCCCTTGTTCATTACAGCATTATATACAACAGCCAAAATGAGGGAGAAACCTAAATGTCCATTGACAGATGAATGAATAAAGAAAGTGTAGGACAGCTCTGACCGGTTTGGCTCAGTGGATAGAGTGTTGGCCTGCGGACCGAAGGGTCCCGGGTTTGATTCCAGTCAAGGGCATGTACCTTGGTTGCGGGCATATCCCCAATGGGATGTGTGCAGGAGGCAGCTGATCAATGTTCCTCTCTCATCGATGTTTATAACTCTCTATCCCTTTCCCTTCCTCTCTGTAAAAATCAATAAAATATATTTTTTTAAAAAAAGAAAGTGTAGGACATACATACAATAAAAGATTTTCAGCTTTTAAAAAGAAAGAAAATCTTTCACATGTGATAACAATGTGGATGAACTTTGAGGACATTATGCTCAGGGAAATAATTCAGTCATAGAAGGGTAATAGCCTCATGACTTCACATATATGAGGTGTCTAAAATAGTCAAAGAGTCAAAAAAAATTTTTAAAAAATAGTCAAATAGTCATTGCTCATGGAAGCAAAAAATAGAATTGTGGTTGCCCAGTGCTGGAGGGATGGTATAAAATTTCAGTTATTTGTCCTGGCTGGTGTGGCTCAGTTGGTTGAACATCATCCCATGCACCAAAAGACACCAGTTCAATTCCAGGTCAGGGGACATGCCTGTGCTGTGGGCTCAATCCCCAGGGGGGGTGGGGGGAGCATGCAGGAGGCAGCCCATTGATGTTCTCTTACGTTGATGTTTCTTCCTCTGTCTAAGATCAATTAAAAAAAACATTAAAATTTTTTCAGCTATGCAAGATAAATAAGTTCTAGAGATCTGCTATACAATACTGTGCCTGTAGATCTCAATACTATATGTTCACTTACAAATCTGTTAAGAGGATAAATCTCATTTTAAGTGTTTTTACTGCAATAAATTTTTTATAAATTCATCATGAGAAATATCCACTATGTTTTACTCTGGGTGGTCTTGGGCACAATACTTAACTCAGTGGGTTCCACTTCCTTTTCTGCAAAATTGAGATAAAATTTCCATATCATAGGATTTCTGCCAGAGTTAAATGTGAAGAGAGGAAAAATACTCAAATAAAGCCTGACACAGAGTAACCACCTGATAGTTATTATTCTTTTTATCTGCTTTAAATTATAGTATTATTGATAGTAAGATCAATATACAGCTGGTCTTCAAATCAAAGGAGATTTTTCAGTGACTAAGTTTTTCATTCCTATAAATTTCTAGTGAGCCTAAGAATCCATAAAAATTGTAAGTAAAAATCAGTTTTTACTTTTGCCCACAGTGATCTTGGCCCCACAGCTACAGTGAAGAACAGTAGAACCTGAGTGTTCTCCTGAGGCTGCAAGAAGCCCGAGTCACCCTTGCTTATCCCTGCGTCTCTCTATTCTAAATATTCCTCATAAAGTAATTCAGATGAGAATGACAGCTAAACAGAAGACACCTGGGAGCAGTTGTGGAAGTTGTTAGCCTCATATAAGCACAAGTAAACAGAGCAAATAACAGCTTGAAATATTTAGTTTAACCCTCCACGAATCTACCGGATGTGTGAGTCATTTGTCTTGTAATTACCTCCCAGCTCCTAGGCACAAATTTATCCTGCTTCAAACATTCCCCAGCAGAGCCCAGCAGGGCAGCTTTTTTTTTTTTTTCCAAAACATCTCGGTGCACTAAGAAGAAGAAGAAGAAGAAGAAGAAGAAGAAGAAGAAGAAGAAGAAGAAGAAATGTTTCCAAAACTTTTGTGCAACCACATATGTAATAAAGACAAATTTGTAATTTTTTCCAACCATT
Source organism: Myotis brandtii (assembly GCF_000412655.1). Taxonomy (NCBI): domain Eukaryota; kingdom Metazoa; phylum Chordata; class Mammalia; order Chiroptera; family Vespertilionidae; genus Myotis; species Myotis brandtii. Next base: position 1,465,568 of record NW_005354829.1, on the reverse strand, counting down.
TATCTCTACTCAGTATTCCACAAGAGAGAATATTGTCATTGAAATCAAGTGATGCAAAATAGAGATTATAAAATGTGTGCTTATTTGAGCTCTCTTACTAATGTGAATATTAAAACTTGGGAGGAATCCAAATACTTTACTTTCACATTTGACTTAGCTGGAAGGCATTAAAGACTGCAGAGCTCGGCACCTGTTTGGTGACTTTTAATGAAAAGCAGGATCATCTCTCTTTAGCCATGAATTCAAACAATTTTAAGTTATTACCAGCCATGGGCCTGAAACACATTATGAAAAGTGTGGGTTTTGTGTTCTGGAATTTATATCATCAGCAATTCCTTGGAACTAGGGACTTGGGCTATATCAGAGAGAGGGACGCAATGACCTTGCATCCACCAAGACACTCATGAGAGCCCAATACAGCCAGCCCACATGCTGTATAATATGAGGGGCATAGGTGGGTGTTTCCTCCTATGCTCAGCCACACACACTCCTTTCTTGCATTTAAGACTCAAATTCTAGTCCAATACACAGATGTTATTTCTCCACATCTTACTGATTGATCACACACACAAAGCACACAATAATAAAAGTACTAGGTAATGTTTATGGTTATTTAGAGTTTATGGGATCCCTTTGTGTAAACTGTCTTAATACATGGCATATATTAGCTAGGCAACAGAGTTCTATTAAACCCATTTCCTCATTTTTTAGTATTTCACAGTGATCCTTCAAAAGAACATGGATAAGTAATGTACACATTTAATAGGTAATAAAAGTGGGGCTTCAATAGATTCCATGACTTTCTCGAGGTCATGCAAGAAAATGATGTTAGGTCTGTCTCAGCAGGTAAATACCAAGTAAGACTGTTATGGAAATGTTCTGTTAATATGCCTCATTAGGTCTGAGCACTTTAATTCTTACCTTTCATAAGTGGGAAGTATTCCTAACCTGGGCACAGTCCACCTCTAGGGAGGACAATCTGAAAGGAGAGGCTGAAGGAAAATGTAGGAATTGATATACTATGTGCTGTGGTGGAGACAAATCCCTACTAAACAGAGAAGGCAGGCATCAACATCACCTGTAGGAAACAGTGGGGAGGGACCTGGGTGTTTCAGGGAGCAGAGGACTGAGGAAATGGAAGTCACACTGCTGAGTTTCAAAGAGACATCACTATGCTCCAACATTTCTGGGAGACAACTGAAGTCAAAGGTCTGGAAACATAATCATTAGGTATTTGCAGTCAGAGTATCAAGCCTATTAAGGACCTCAGGAATCATGAAAAACTTAACGTTGCTCAATTCAGAGTGAGGTGCTATGTCCCCCTCGCTTCTGCCCAGTTAAAAATACCTCCGTTTTGTTCCTTCCTCTGATTGTCAAATCTTCTGTTCCTCCTCATACATCCCACACCGGGACAGGAAGAGGAAATAAGATTAATGGGTTGTGTTATCAAGAATTAAAGAAACTTAGTATTGCCCTTGACAGTCCGGATCTGTCTCTTGCTTCAACAGTGTTTGGACGGAACAGACCCAGGGACGCCCCTTCTTCCAGCCTCCGAACACCCTCCTGTGTCTTATCCAGTCACCACCTTCAGAACCCCCTCAGGGACCAGCCAACACACCATTTTTTTTCTACCTTAATTCCTTATTGCCATGAGCTCCCAAATTTGTCAGAATTATTCCACCAAGGTGGATCCAGGCTGCGGTCAACCGCCTGGCCAGCCTGCATCTGCGGGCCTCCTACACCTACCTCTCTCTGGACTTCTATTTCGTCCAGGACCATGTGGCTCTCCAGGGCGTGGGCCACTTTTTCCAAGAGTTGTCAGAGAAGAAGCCTGAGGGTGCTGAGCATCCCTTAAAGTTGCAAAACAAGCGCGGTGGCCACATTCTCTTCCAGGACGTGCCCACTCATCATTCCCAAGATGAGTGGGCAAAACTCAGGACCCCATGGAAAGCGCCTTGGCCTTGGAGAGAAACCTGAACCAGGCCCTTTTGGAGCTGCAGGCCCTGGGTTCTACCCGCGCAGACCCTCATCTCTGTGACTTCCTGGAGAACCACTTCCTGGATGAGGAGGTGAAACCAATCAAGAAGATAGGTGACCACCCTGGCTGGTTCGGCTCAGTGGATAGAGCACTGGCCTGCAGACTGAAGGGTCCCAGGTTCGATTCCGGTCAAGGACGCATGCCCGGGTTGCGGGCTCGATCCCCTGTCGGGGGCGTGCAGGAGGCAGCCAATCAATGATTCTCTGTCATCATTGATGTTTCTATCTCTCTCTCCCTCTCCCTTCCACTCTGATATCAATAAAAATATATTTTAGAAAAAGAAGAAGAAGATGGGTGACCACCTGACTAACATCTGCAGGCTGGCCGGCCCCCAGGCTGGGCTGGGCAAGTATCTCTTGGAAAGGCTCACTCTCAAGCAGGACTAAGAGCCTTTGGAGCCCAGAAGCCTTTGAGAGGCCCCTCTTCATCCCCCTGGTGTCTGGCTTTTACCTGAGCCTCTCCCTGAAACTACTAGCCATTCTTTCAACCACCCTGAAGCCCTCTCCCATGCATTGGACCAAATGAAACAATAAAGCTTTTTGCAGGGGAAAAACAAAGAATTAAAGAAACTGGACATCTTATAAGATTATGTTCACACACTGTCATTCACCAGTCACTGCTGCCTCAACTTGAATGTAATTTAAAATATAGTAGGACTGCCATTAATAGTAAAAGCCAGGATTTTGCTCATTAGGTCCTGCACTGAGTGCTTTACCTGCATACTAATTTATTCCTCACATCTTTCCTATTACTTTATCCCTACTTACAGAAAATAAATTTAAAAGCAACACAGTTAACATGTGTTAGAATTAAATTTTGCATCCAATCTTTCTGAAACCAGATTTTATAGGGCTCTTAACTACTATATTATACTGTTTTTATTGAAATGAATGGGGTGTCTAAAAAATAAGTGAAAAGAGAGAAGGAGAATAGAAAAGAAAGAAATGCAAGATCTTATGCACATTCTTTTTAAAAGGCGAATTCCATTCCCATGTGAAATATGTAGATTATGTTTCCTGCCATACACACATGATGTCACTATAAATGATGTCGCTAAAACATTTTCTACACTGCATGCATGTCTGCCCCAGCAGTTGGGTGAACTTGGTACCCACCTGGGACCACTGCCACTGATGGTTTGGAGGAGATGAAGACTCTCTAGTGCCCTCCTCTACTTAATTTCCACTGGAAAATAATATCTTATTTCTCACTGCAAGTTGCAGTTTTTAATGCTTACTGTTTTAGTTTCAAGAATCAAAATATGTAATGCACAAAGAATAAATAGAAAGGTATAAACATTGTCTTCAATGATTCTCTCATTTCTCCCTCCTTCTCCCTCTCCCTTCTTCTCTGAAATCAATAAAAATATTTTTTTAAAAAATTATTTTTATTGATTTCAGAGAAGAAGGGAGAGGGAGAAGGAGGGAGAAATGAGAGAATCATTGATCGGCTGCCTCATGTAGTCCCCCTACTGGGGATTGAGCTCACAACCCAGGCATGTGCCTGACCAGAAATTGAAAATGAGAAAAATGGGGAAAATTTTAAGGGAAAAGATACTCCAAAATATTTATAGTAGCTGCCTTTAAGTGTGTAGGATTATGAGTCATCTTTTTCTCTTCTTCTTTCTCATACTTCTATACTTTATGAGACAGTAAGTTTGAAGTAGGTGCAGAAAGACCTATGTTTTAAAATTCCAAAATCAAAAAGAAGGGAGCTCAGATGTTATTGGCTGGGGGCAAACCAGGAAACCAAACTACTATCATACATTCTCTTCTGTTGGTCAGGCAACCTTCATGGAGAATAATACAGGCAGTTTTCACAACATGATATAATAATAAATGAATTTAAATACTTTCTTGTGTTTGAACCCTAAGATTTCAGAGTAATAGAAATAATATGTAAGGGCCTTTTCAATACCCTTTTGCAGTTTATCATCTGAAAACCTGAACACGGTTTTCAAACCAAAGTAATTGATTCCTTGACACCAAGGTGTTTTAGTTTCTCAGGGTTTAACAAACTCCCTGAAATGAGTACTATTGGTCTAATGTATAAAGCACATAGATTGAAGCTTTATACATTTGCATAAATTAAACCTACCAGTCATTAATCCAGAGGTGACCTTTGTCAGTTGGTGGGTGTTCTCTGATTCTCTGAACACAAGAGAGTAGGCCTCTATTTGAATGGCTCCCTCAGTCTGGTATTTTGTGATCCACCTGACAGGTCTTCAGCACACAATGAGCCAGGCCTGGGCTGCATTCTCTGTTGTGTGTGGGCAGAGACAGAGTACTCTTGGGGGATTTAACCCTTGCCTTGGTTTATCGGGAGGTCAGGCAAATTAAATGCTTTCACAAAATAAGAAAAATAATTTCCCAACTACATTACAAAATAAACCGTTTCTCCTAAATTCAATATAGTTGAGTCATAAAACTGCTTTGTAGCATGGATGGTCAGAATATAAAAATATACATAAAGAAGATGTAATCTATTTTGGAATATGTCATTTCCCAATCTGGTAAAGGCCCTCAAAAGTTAGGTGTTTATGCCCTGACCAGTTTGGCTCAGTGGATAGAGCGTCGGCTTGTGGACTGAATGGTCCCAAGTTTGATTCCAGCCAAGGGCATATACCTTGATTGCAGGCACATGACTGGTAGGGGGTGTGCAGGAGGCAGCTGATCGATGTTTCTCTCTCATCGATGTTTCTAACTCTCTCTCCCTTCCTCTCTGTAAAAAATCAATAAAATATATTTTTTAAAAAATTAGGTGTTTATTGCAGAAATGATTAATTATATTGGGTTGTGTTTTTTAATCCTATAACTTTATTTTCCCCCTATTAAACATAAATGAGTTCCCTCGTGTACATGTTAACTTTTTTATATTTTGTTACTCAGAGTTAAGTTTTGGGGACTTACAATGGTTAGCATTTATGAACACAGGTTAAGGTATTATCATGCAATGTTATTTATAAGTATATACAGCAAAAGTCAAAGGGTTTGCTGCAGTGATAACAACGTCTTTAAATTCCCCTTCTCCCCACTCCGGAGTTCTTGCAGTGAAGCTTGGGTGCTCAAGTCTGATTGAACGGATAAATCCAGAACAGCAGATGGTAGAGTTCATGCAGATACTGTCTTGCCATTCATTCAATTATTGGTCAAGGATTTATTGAATGCCTACTATATACCAGGCACTATTCCAAGGTCTATGCATAGAATGAGGAGCATAAGAGACAACACCCCCACTTTCAAAGAGTTTATAATCTAGTGAGGAGAGACGCTTTAGACCAGCGGTTCTCAACCTGTGGGTTGAGACCCCTTTGGCAGTTGAACGACCCTTTCACAGGGGTCGCCTAAGACCGTCCTGCATATCAGATATTTACATTACGATTCATAACAGTAGCAACATTACAGTTATGAAGTAGCAACGAAAATAATTTTATGGTTGGGTCACAACATGAGGAACTGTATTTAAAGGGCCAGAAGGTTCAGAACCACTGCTCTAGACACATATATTAAATAATTTAAGACTGCATTAAATATCCCAAAGATAAGGAAACAGAACAATATGAGAGAATCTAAGTAGAGGGGTAGTTGAAACATTTTCTGACCTTATAGGGTCAGAAAATTAATCTCAGAGTTAACAGGAGAAAAGCATAAGTACACATTAATTTAACAAGTTTTATCTGACAGGGGAGCCTTCCCAAGAAAATAAAGACCCAAAGAAACAGTTAAACCTGAGTACTTTTAAGCTAGGTTTAATGAAGAGTGGGCAATTGTATAGAAATAAAATTTAAAAAGTCAGAGGGAAGAAAAGGCACTTAAAATTCCACTACATAGAGATAGCCACTAATAACCACAGCATAACGCTACATCTCCTTCCAGGATTTTTTCATATATACATATACATATTATGTGGTCTTTCTTTTGTTTGTTTCTTGTTGTCAAGGTGAGTTCATGATGTACATGCTATTTTGGAAGCTTAGGCAACCTTTAAGCAATTTCTTCTACTCTTCTCTCCCCCCTTCCTATGGAATTCTCTGTTTCACCTGAGCTCATGACACATTTATTTTGACATTCCTAATGTTTATCCATCCTTTCTACATGTCTAACATAGCAGAACTATGTTGTGTTAAGAGTAATTTCCATATTGATAAATCATCTACATAGTTGGAAATTGCAGTTAGCACAGTGGTTAGGAATGCGGACTCTGGGTGAGATGAGCAAATGATTAACCTCTCTGTGGCTCAATTTTATTGCTAGTAAAATGGAGAAATGATAGTTTCTAACTTTTAGTGTCGTTGTGGATAATGTAGAACAATGTATGTACTCATGGTGCTTGTCACTGTTAAAAACACACACACACACACACAAAAACAAAATTCAACCTAGTAAATTTGAAGATCTAATTGGCTTTATTAAGAGATTCATGAATGTGGCAGCCATCCCATCTAACAACTAGAAGCGTTCTCCAAAGAGTTGTACAAAATGGAAGGCTTTTATAGGATGAAGGGTGGGGCAAGAAAATATTATTTTTAGACCAGGACATCTTTTGGGGGGGAGGGAATGGCAAGAATTTTTATCATGGAAATTACCTCTTCTTCCTATGGGGGATGAGAGGACCCGTGTATCAGCACTGCTCAGAAAATTCCAGACTGGTTGATTAATTAAGATTATGTTTCTGGGAGAGGTTGAAACATCAATAAGATTAGGTATTAAATTTAGGTTTGGTATCATGGGCTTTAGCATAAGTGACACCATTTGGGGCATATGGTCTTCTCTTTAATATCACATACCATGAGCTCAGTAAATAGTTGCTATTCTTATTATTAACATATTTGTTATTGGTGAACTAAACTTTTCTGCCAAATGATAAAATATAAAGAATATTGATTTAACTTCCCATAAAGCAATATGCAGCACCTGTGGAAAGTTACTGTCTTATAAATATACTAGAGGCCCGGTGCACGAAATTCTTGCTCTGGGGGATGGGGGTGTCCCTCAGCCCAGCCTGTGCCCTCTTGCAGTCTGGGACCCCTCGGTCCTTACTGCCCACCTGCTCACTGCTCCTTAGCGCTGCCA
>NW_005354829.1:1454501-1458400 GCF_000412655.1 Myotis brandtii | reverse complement strand
GTGGCGCTCCCCCTGTGGGAGCACACTGACCACCAGGGGGCAGCTCCTGCATTGAGTGTCTTCCCCCTGGTGGTCAGTGCACATCATAGCAACTGGTCGTTCCGCCATAATGGTCGCTTAGGCTTTTATTATATAGATAACTCAAAAAGCACATTTGCTTGTTAAGTTACTAGTTGAAGTTAAACCATAATGTCATGTTGGCATTCTTATTTATCAATTTGGGTATCATATATAATATGTTACTTAAATAGGTCTTAGTCTGTGTTTAAGAGAGGATGGCTACTATCTGATTAATTTTCACTCCCAGGTTGGGGAAGAAAACAACCATTGGTGTGGGAATAAAAACTTATCTTTCACCCTAGCCAGGTTGGCTCAATGGATAGAGCGTTGGCCCAGGTTCAATTCTGGTCAAGGGCACCTACCTTGGTTGTCGGCCCAGTCCCTGGCCCTGGTCAGGGTCCAGGTGTGTGCGTGCGGGAGGCAACCAATCAATGTGTCACATTGATGTTTCTCTATCTCTCAGCCTCCCTGCACTCTCTCTAAAAATCAATGGAAAAATATCCTTGGGTGAGGATTAACAAACAACAACAACAAAAAACAACAACCTTATTACCTTTCATTAATCAACAGTGGTGGGCAAATGAGAGCAGGAGAAATCTTGCTAATACAAACCTTCATGACAAAACCTGAGCCATAGTTTATCTGGGCTACACACAGCGATGATCTGTGCTTCACTTCTAACCTGTAGGTAGCATTGAAAAATCACTAAAGGTAAAAGAATATGGTCTCCAGCCCTGACTGGTTTGGCTCAGTGGATAGAGCGTCGGCCTGTGGACTCAAGGGTCCCAGGTTCGATTCTGGTCAAGGGCATGTACCTTGGTTGTGGACACATACCCAGTAGGGAGTGTGCAGGAGGCAGCTGATCGATGTTTCTAACTCTCTATCCTTCTCCCTTCCTCTCTGTAAAAAATCAATAAAATATATTTTTAAAAAAAGAATATGGTCTCCAAAAGGGTAGAGAAGAAAAAACCATCTCTTTAAAATTCTGCCTTAAAATTTTCCTTCCACCCTATTTTGCTGATAAAAATCCTCCTGCATTAGATGAAACACACACTCACTCACACACACACACTAAAAAATCAGAAATAGAGCAGAGATTCAGCAGAAAACAAAGTGAAAAGGTTAATTACTTTTCCCAATTTTATTTTTAAGGTGAGATTTTAAGGAAAGTAACACTCCGTTGTTCTTTACTACAATCAGGAAGAAACATTGATATGTTAACTACCCTCTTTGCCTCTCATGCTGAGGTGTGATTAGCAAAGTATTTTCAAATTTTCAAATTGTTTCCATGAGATAATAATTCCAGCTCTATGATTTCCTTAAATGCATTTAACTTGGCATGGATTTAATGTTGTTTTTTTACCAGGAGCAATCACATTGTGTGGTCATTAAATTTACAAAACAGATTTTCCTAAAAGTAAGCAAATAAAGACTCTATTGAAATTCCTTGACACTCAAGCTCTCTTTTCAGTTTACCTTTGTCTTACTCCCTCTACTTCTTTCTCTCTTTACATCTCCCCATTTTTCCCTTTCACTTTCTACTTTATTCTTTTCCTTTTCAAATGGCTAGATTACCATAAACATCTTTTCCTTCACACACACACACACACACACACACACACACACACACACACACACACACTATTCACCCCACTGCATCTGCTACTGATTGGTTTCTTTCAAAAGGACAAAGGGTCAGTTAGAGGAGCCATCCTTCAGTTTGCATGTAGAGATCTGCCAGACTAGCTGAAATGGGTAGAAGCAACTGTCATTACAATTCTGCAGACAATTAAATAATTGGATCCATATGTGCTAGCTTACAGGCTTTTAAAATGAAATTAACTTCAACACGGAGTTCTGATTTCTGTAAGAAAGGACACACCTACAATTATTAGTCTAGTTTACTTCCTGGAAAGCAGTATACCAATCTCTTATAGAGACTTGTGCTTATGTTATAGCAGAGTTTTGTGCCTGTGTTATAGAGTCATTGGATGTTTTAAAGCTATTCAGAAGAAAATAGTAACCTCGCTTAAAAATTAAATTCCTATAAGTACATACATACATAAAAACAAATTCTCTACATGTACATATTTCTATAACCATTATATTTCTATAATGGTCTATAGCATTTGACTGGCAATTCAGCGGAGTCAGAAATCTAATGACTTGTTCATTTGAAGGCAAGAGCATAAAGAAAACTTAAAATAGATTTCATTGTAAATATTAAGGAAGGCTCCACAAAGTTTCACATATGATAAGGATTGTTTTATTCTGAAGCTGTGGAGAGGTAGCTAGCAACTCAGAACAGGAACTCTGGGGCCTCACTGTCTGGGTTTAAGCCCTACATCTGTTTACCAGCTACGCAATCTTGGAAAACTATCGCATTTCTCTATACATATGTTACCTAATTTATAAAACAGGCATAAGAGGGTTATTATAAAGATTAAATTAGTAAGTAAAATTCTTACACTAACTTTTGAAATATAGTAGGTGATACAGAGAGGATCTTCCACATTAAACTTACTTCTAACAAGAACCGTTACTGGTGCACAGTTGTTCTATTACTAACTTGCTTTGGCCTTCAGCAAGCGATTTAATGCCAGTTTTCTCATTTGTATAAAGGAAACAGATTAGACTTCATTTCTAACTTTATAAATGTGTATTTCTTAGACCTTTTATTGTACTTCAATAGCACATAAACTAGTTTAAATATTGTGTGTGTGCCTGACTAGTGTGGCTCAGTGGTTGAGCTTCGACCTATGTACCAGGAGGTCATAATTTGATTCCTACTCAGGGCACATGCCTGGGTTTCAGGCTTGGTCCCCAGCTGGGGGCGGGTGTGTGTGTGTAAGAGACAGCTGATCAATGATGTTTCTCATCAATGTTTCTATCTCTCTATCCCTCTCCTTTCCTCTCTCTCTAAAAATCAATAAAAACATGTATTTTAAATAGATAAATATTGTGTGTGATATGGACTTAGCAGTCACAGTAATTGATTAATTTATCACAAACATTTCTAGTTCAGGTGCCAAATTTGAGGATTGCAGAGGTAATAACATAATAATAAATAATAATAAAATACCCCTTCCAGCTGGGTCAAGACGCTGACAGAGAACTGTATCCAACATTCTTGTTAAATATCCCATGTGGGCGCTCACTGCAGAAAGGACGGCTTTGAAAATTGCTCTTGACTAGTTATCAGAAAAAAAGTCAAGCAAAGTAGAGCAATGCTAGACAACTGGGCTGAGCATCCTGGGATAACACTAATTGGACTGGATTCTCTGGGAAAGAGAAATGATATTTTGCAGGATGTTACCAGGGAGTGAAATAAGGGTCAGGGTTGAAAGGATGAAATGCTGGGAAATTGATCAACAAGGTTTTCTGTACTTTGTCAACCATATGTCAATTAGCATGCTACCAACCTAGCGTTCTATTTTAGACATGGATGCTTTAGGCTTATATTTTTCTTTCTCATAACATGCAACGAAATCCCTGCATGTACTAAGTGTTTTCATTTCATGTTTATTAAGTGAGTTAAGGAAACCTCTTACATTTTCAGTCAAAGGAAATTTAAATAGAGCCAAAAATTAGGTTTTCAGAGAACTTAAGAATCTGTAAAGCTAAAAACTAAATATCTCATTTTTAAAATGAAGGATCTGGTAAAATAACCTGACCAAATCCATAAGAAATAGTGATAGGAGCCAAACCTAAAAATTCAAGTTGCCTGACTCCTAAGATCATGTTATTTCCATTAGACCAGTGGTCGGCAAACCACGGCTCACAAGCCACATGCGGCTCTTTGGCCCCTTGAGTGTGGCTCTTCCACAAAATACCACGTG
>NW_005354829.1:1446557-1454057 GCF_000412655.1 Myotis brandtii | reverse complement strand
AATGTACCTACCTATATAGTTTAAGTTTAAAAAATTTGGCTCTCAAAAGAAATTTCAATCGTTATACTGTTGATATTTGGCTCTGTTGACTAATGAGTTTGCCGACCACTGCATTAGACCAAACTACCTTCACTTTTGATGACGAACAAAATCATCACAAGCCAAAATTCAAATACCAGATTTCTATTCTTTTAGTTTAATGTTAAACTCCAGACCATTCCAGCTTTGTAGTTGAAAAATGATTCAAAATTGCATGAATCTCAAAGTCTTAAATATGTCCTGAAAGAATTCCTACACAAGGTTTACTAGCAGTTTTTATGTCATATATAATTCATCCAGTAAACAATAATTATTGCCCAGCAGCCACTCACATTTATTATGAAAATTCCTGAGATTGTTTTTTATTTTAAAATAAGAAGAAGAAGAAGAAGAAGAAGAAGAAGAAGCAGTAGCAGCAGCACATAAATAAGGTTAAAAGTAGGGGTAGAGAAGATGAACTCAAAATCTTTCACTTGTGTCCTGGCCGGTGTGGCTCAGTGTGAGAGCATCAGCCCAAGAACTGAAGGGCACATACCTGGATTGCAGTACCTGGGTTGCAGGTTCAATCCCCAGCCCTGGACAGGGCATATACAGGAGGTAACCAATCAATGTGTCTCTCTCACATCAATGTTTCTCTCTCTCTCTCTCTCTCTCTCTCACTCTCTCTCTTCTCTCTCTGAAGATTTTTTAAAAAATCTTTCACTTCACCAGAACCGGTTTGGCTCAGTGGATAGAGCGTCGGCCTGCGGACTCAAGGGTCCCGGGTTCAATTCTGGTCAAGGGCATGTACCTTGGTTGGGGGAACATCCCCAGTGGGGGGCGTGCAGGAGGCAGCTGATCAATGTTTCTCTCTCATTGATGTTTCTGGCTCTCTATCCCTCTCCCTTCCTCTCTGTAAAAAATCAATAAAATATATTTTAAAAAAATCTTTCACTTGTATGTGGTATTTTTTTTCTAGGAGTGATATTACTAAGTGGGATCTCTCCTTTGTCAATTGAATAATTTTTACCTAATTTGGTCTTCATTAGAAAAATATGTAAAGATCACCAATATTGCTTTTAATCAATAACAAAAAAGTCTTCTTGATATCATTTGATTCATCACTTTAACCCAGAGTAAGAATTACCACAATATACAGGGGTATCTAAATGCTCCACATATGTAGTGACCTTTATTATTTTTGTACTTCATATAAATGAGAGTCTACTACTCCCATGACCATGTTATTTTTTTCAAGTTTGCCAGGCATATGAGGGTTAGGAAGATATTCATACTCTCAAAAAGTGTGCGCCTTTTTTGGAGTTATGGTTTCTTGTGAAAATATATGTTTTGGCTCAGATATTAGCTTGATGCATCATTTATGATCACTAATGTTTTTTCAACCAGCACATGTGCCCAAGAAGATCCTGGGAAAGTTTTTGAGTGGGCATTGTACTGAATAAATGCTTTACCACACTCAATATTCTAATTTTATACATTTGATATCTCCAACATGTCTAATTCACCATTTCCTCTAAGTAGAAAGAATGCTAATTGTGGTCACACATTTTCAAAACCAATAATTTTCTATTTACTACAATTCAATTTTCTATAATTTTGGTTGTTAGTTTCCTCTTCGGTATCAATTTGGACCCAAGAATGGCAGTAAATAATTAAGGGAGCCCTAGGAGAACTAGAGTAGGGAATGAAAACTAAAAAGCATAGGATTGATCTAGACCTAGAAGAGGTTAAAACTGAAACCAAGGATCAAAAGAAAAATGACAATGAATGTACCAAAACCAAAGGTCAATAAATGTTTTGGTTTGAAATTCAGAGTCAGAAAGCAAAGAGAAGCCAGAAGGTAATAAGGCCACAGGTAGATAATTGAGGTCCAAAGCAAGGTGATGGGAAGGGGTAGTCAACAACATCCAAGCAATTAGGAATCAAATAGGAAATATTCTTGGGAAGATAAACTTTAAATTATTCCATAATCTGTCTCCACCAGATTGGTTTTAAGTGTTTCCACTTAAATAACTTCACCACAAAGAGATCTACTTCCTATACTAGGGTACTTAGAGTGGAATTATACTAATTCATTTATTCTATAATAAATTAGATAATGAAGACATGGAAAGGAAGAAAACATAAAATTTCCTACCTTCATGGTAGATAAATCACAGGTTATGAAACTTAGTTACATAACCAGCTTTTCAAACTTGAAAGGTAACCTAATTTCTATCCTTACCTAGGTTAAGTTTCATAAACTGCTATCCTTATATTTGCTCTAATTAATTCCTGAATTTCTCTCTTTTTTTTTCACCTTTCCAGATACATATTTTTTACGTATTCCTTCTCTTTATTCAATATTCACTGCTGAAGCCATCCTGGTTTTAAGTTCTCATCCATTCATTTTTTAATATCTCATGATTTCCATATTCAATTCACTTCAATATGAATTTAATATTTCTAGGCCCTGGAGAAAACATCAAAATGAGAAAGGGCAAGTCTCTCCATTCAAGGAGTCCATATGTTCTCAAGAAACTGTCAGACTAGGATAAATGTATTATGGCCCACAAGGGTAGAATTAAGTGCTACGGTGATGAAAAGGCTATGATAACAGAGGGAATTTTCCAGATCTCCAGAACAGAACAGAAATCACTTTCAGCCCTGGCTGGGTAGCCCAGTTCGTTAGAGCATCGTCTAGATACGTCAAGGTTTTGGGTTCAATCCCCAGTCAGGGCATATGTAAGAATCAACTAATCAATGAATGTATAACTAAGTGGGACAGCAAATCAATTTTGCTCTCTCCTTTCCTCTCTTTAAAGTCAATAAATGAAATTGTTTTGTTGTGTTTTTTTAAAAGAAATCACTTTCAGTTTGCAGGAATGAGAAAAGGCTTATAGAGGAAACCTAGGGAATTTATTTAAGAGTTAAATTAGATAAAATTTAATAAATAAACATTAAATTCAATAGTTGGGCCCATTTCTGTATCCTCATTTTATCCTATACCTAGCACAGAGCCTGGAATATTGCAGTAATTTAAGTACCCAACAGATATCTGTTGAACTGATTTAAATGACTGGATTAAATCCTAAATAACTAGTAGGACTTCAATTAAGTAAAATTGGCACAAACAGAGCAGATGTTCCCAAAGAAAAGAAACACATGGCATGAGCAAAAACAAGAAAAGAGGAAAATGTAAGCAGAGTTACCTAATTTGAGTGGATTGAAGTTTTCACAAAAAGGCCCTCTTTGACAGTTTAATGATTTATTTTTATTATTTTTTATTTTTTATATGAGGCATACCAGTGTCAGTAGTGTGGTGAAAGTTGGAATCCAAGATCAAGGAGATGTATCCTGAGAAGGTGGTGAGGGAGCAGAACAATCTTTATTTCAGTCAGCTGAGTGAGTAGTGGCTGAAAGAAAATGGGCAAAAGGAGAGAATTTTTAGATTGGGAAGAGCATGTTTGTAGGGAAGGAAAGATTAAGATGCAAGTGAGAAGAGAAAAAAAAAGATGCAAGTGAGATGGGGCAAGCTTTCTTTAGAAAAATGAGGGCATAGGATCAAATTCAAAGGAGTAAAAGGCACAGGACTGCATAAATACAGGCCTCATCTTTGCTTTGCTGTTAGCTATTTCATTTAATTTGGGACAAGTCACTTAATTCTCTGAGTTTGTTCTCTCATCTGTAAAATAGAGATGAAACTTACATGATAAGACTATGATGTCTAAATAAAATAACTTCTGTTAATACCTGGCATATACTACTATAGTATGCCAACATAAAATATATCTACATATATATAAAACCCTAATATGCAAATAGACCAAACGGGGGAACAACCAAACAACTGAACAACCGGTCTCTATGACGTGCACGACCACCAGGGAGTACGCGCAGAACATGGCGGGCATTGGCCACGGCAGGATGGTGGAGCAGGTGGGTGGGGGTGCCAGACCAAGGCAGGGTGCCAGTCGCTGTCATCAGGGCGAGCCTCTGGTGGCTACTGAAAATTCTTTGCTCCCACGCACTGTGGTCCTGCCCAGCAGTTGCATCCACTGCCAGCACTGGAGCTGCCGCTCGCACCCACTGCCAACGCCGGCCCCGCTCACACCCACTGCCAGTGCTGGAGCTGCTGCTTACACCCACTGCTGGCACTGGAGCCATTGTTCGCTCTCACTGCCGGCACCCAGCACCAGTCCCAATTGCTCGGCACTGTCAGCAGGTGCAAGCAGCAGCTGCTGACCCTGATCACCCCTGAGGGCTTCTCCACCTACCCCTGCTCCTGAGGAGTGATCGGGGCAGCAGCTGCCGCTTGCATCCATTGACAGCGTGGAGTGATTGGGGCCGGCGCCAGCAGCAGGTGCGAGAGAGGCCGGCGCTGTCAGTGTAGGAGCGGGGCTGCCAGCAGACAGGGAACTGGGGGGCCATGGTGGGAGGGGCCGGGCGCAGCGTGGATGATGGGCCAAGACCTGCCCCTGTGCCCACCACAGCCTCATGGCCCACAGTTCCTTTCAAGGTGCATGAATTCGTGCACTGGGCCCCTAGTATTTTTTATAAAATTACATAGAGAATAATCTACTTATGGAATATATGCATCTGTACTGGTTTCCTAGGCCAATTATAACAAAGAAACACAAACCAGGTAGATTAAAACAACAGAAATTTATTCTCTCACTATTCAAGAGGCCAGTAGTCCAAAATCAAAGTGTCAGAAGGTTTGATTCCTTCTTGGAGACTCAGAGGGAGAATATGTTCTATGCTTCTGGTTGCTGGCAATCCTTGTCTTATAGCAGCATAACTCCAATCTCTAGCTCTGTTGTCACATGGCATTCTCCCTGTATGTCCCTGTATGTCTCTGTGCCTCTTCTTTTGTTATAAGGACACTGGTCATATTAGATTTAGAGCCCAACCTACTCCATTGTGACCTCAATATTAACTAATTACATTTGTAAAGACCCTATTTCCAAATAAGGTGACATTCTGAGGTTCTAGGTTGGCATGAATTTGGAGAAGACACTGTTCAACCCAGTATAAATATTTCCCTAACTTATGTTTATAACTAGAGGCCTGGTGCACAGGTGGGGTCCCTTGTCCTGGCTGGTGATCGGGGCCAATCGGGGCCATCTTGTGCATTCCTGGATCAGGGCCGATGGGGATCGGCTGGCCAGCCACAAGCTAACCTACAGGTCGGAGCGTCTGCCCCCTGGCGGTCAGTGAACGTCATAGCAACTGGTGGAATGGTTGAACGAATGGTCAGATACTTAGCATATTACGCTTTTATTATATAGGCTAGCTTCAACAGGGCATTATTATAAGAATTAGAATTTTGACCTTAGACAGGAAGATAGGAAAATGGATGAAAGCTCAGGTCATGGGATTTGAATTCCATTTATCCCTCTTCCCAGTTGTGTTGCCTTGGCGGTTACACCCTCTTTAGTTGATAGTTTTCTCATTTAGTAAACAGGAAATAATGTTTCAGAGTGTTTTGAGGAATATTAAGTGCTGTAATATATGTGATGCATTTTTGCATGGCACCTGGCCCAGAGGGACAGTGCATTACTCTCAAAGAGTCTGACCTTTACTGTAGTTGGGGTGGAAGTTAAGGCTTCTGTTCACATAAACAAAGATGATTTATCATTTTCATCTAGTTGCAGGCCAAACATCCTGTTTGCAGGGCCACTTGCATCGTTTTGACTTACCACTTTGCTACCAAGATTCTGCCATGCCCGGTTGCTCAATACTAACATGAATGATTTACCGCAATTGTTTACTTGCATTCCATAGAAATGCTGGATCATTTGTTATTGTCCTTCAATATTTAGAATTTCAGTTTGCCCCTCAATTTTATAACACTTTACTACTATACTCCAGCAATCAACTGCCTAAATATCATCACCATCATCTTCCTTAAGTTGTTTTTTGAAAGAATAATTTTAAAATGTATACATAAATAATCTATTAACTTTCATAAACTTAATCCATTATCTTGCTAAACCTTTACAACTCTTGTAAGAGGGAAACCAGGTATTTTATCTCATTTTTTTAATGAGAAAATTGATGTTCAAAGTGGTTACATGACAAATACAACACTTTGCTGCACCCTCTGGATATGTCTTACACAGTATTTGCTTATATTGGCACATTTTAGTTCATCGTTGATCTTCTGGTAATAAAATATAAACATTGTGATCTATGTATGCAGTCTGTGGTGGTCACTGTTTTATCCATAGATAAACTAACCTTTGAGTAGATTTAAAACTTGGCTTGAAATTATACTGTCAAAATCTATACTGGTCTTTGTTGGTTTGCTTGATTTAACACTCAACCTTGTTAGCTTACTGTTTTCCATTGTGACTGTACAGAGAACCTTGCAGGGGAAGTAATGATCTGAGGCACTGTTTGCCATTCATAAAACATTTTTATGAGTCCAAAGTGTTATATTCAACTGTATGTAGTGATGCACAAATACAGCATGGTAATATAGTACCCTTTAACATTATGCTTCCAGTCTCCAAACAAGCAAATATTCTTTGGATTTTAAGAATTTCTGAATGCTATTGCCTTTTATGAGGTGCATGCATAGCTGGTGTCAAGGTGTTGTGGGTGGCAAAAACAGCACCAGGTGTTAGACACATGGGATCAGACCGGGACCTGGGTTCAGCAACCTTGGTACTGGAGTTCTGGCTAGGAAAAGAATTCAAAGCCAAGGTTCAAACTATAAGAGAACATTCATTTGGAAAATCACAGAGGAAGAAGAAGTAATTCCTAGAAGAAATAGGCTTAGGAAACAAGTTATAGAGGTAAGGAGCTTAGCGGTAAGGAAGGTAAAGGTGATATGTCTGTGCAGGTAGGTTAGGGAGGGGGAAGGAAAAGGCGTGGGTGTACTCCTGGAGGGAGAGTGCACTGGATCCTCCCTCTGTCCTAAGGGTATTTTGTTTTTTGTTGGTGGTGGTGGTGATTTTTTTGTTAATCCTCACCTGAGGATATTTTTCCATTGATGCTTAGAGAGAGTGGAAGGGAGGGAGAGAAAGAGAGAGAGAGAGAGAGAGAGAGACACGATATGAGAGAGACACGATATGAGAGAGACACATCCATTGGTTGCCTCCCGTATGCACCCCGGCCAGATTGAGCCTGCAATCAAGATGTGTGTCCTTGACAGGAATCGAACTCAGGACCCTTCAGTCCCCTGGCCGCTACTCTAGCCATGGAGCCAAATCTGCTAGGGCTGACTTAAGGGTTTTAAAGGTAGAGATTTTAGGGGAGGTCCTAGGGCAGTGATGGCGAACCTATGACATGCGTGTCAGAGGTGACACGTGAACTCATTTTTTTGGTTGATTTTTCTTTGTTAAATGGCATTTAAATATATAAAATAAATATCAAAAAATATAAGTCTTTGTTTTACTATGGTTGCAAATATCAAAAAATTTCTATATGTGACACGGCACCAGAGTTAAGTTAGGGTTTTTCAAAATGCTGACA
>NW_005354829.1:1436261-1446402 GCF_000412655.1 Myotis brandtii | reverse complement strand
GAGCTGAAATACAACTGAGGCCTAGATGTTATCTCTATTGTAGAAAAGATCAGGGGGTCCAAACCGAATGACCAGTGATATACTAGGGGAGGAAAGGTCACCCTGGGGATGAGGTCCCACCTACAATTGTCCTTTGCTAGGCACCCAGGAATTTCCTCCCTGGTAACCTTCTGGACCTGGCCCATCATCCTTGCACTGTTCGTGTCTGTCTAACTGCCTACCACAAATATAAGAAACATCCAAGTCTATAAGAATTTTTTATGAGTTTATTTGAGACAAACTGATAATTGCCAGGAAGCAGAATCTCAATGGATTGAGAAAATGCTCCAGGAAATGGCAGTATTACCACTTATTTTATACATCAGAATCAAAAGGGAAGATGGAAGGGGGTTTACATGAAGTGCATTAGTGATAGATAAGGGAGGGGAGAGAAAGCAAAGCTGGGAAATCTCTGGGAAAGGATAAAAAGGAAGAGGGTAGACACATGCTTCTTTTACTTAGGTGGGTATAGAGTAGTTAACAGTTAACAACTGACATGATAATAATAACAATGAGAGGATTTGTGGTCTCTGCTCTGGTGCAGCGGTTGTGCCAGAAAAAAAAGGAAATTACTTTGATATTCCAAAGGTACATTATCAGGTATGTTATTGTAGATGCAAAAAAAAAAAAAAAAAAAGGAACAGGCAGGCTCAGTTGAGGTAAAGATTGACCTTTGTTAGGGGAAAATACCGGCCTAGCACGTGACAACCCACGAAGCACTGCTTTGGTAAGGCGCTATGTAGGCCTCCCCTGAGCTTGTCAGGTTCAGTATATGGCCCCTTTTTTATCCACATTAGGCAGGCAGGGAATTTTACAAACTGACTTGCAAGATCAAGACAAATCATACATTAATTTCAAAACTCAGTAAGCCCACGGTTGAGTACCAACTACCTGAATCTAAAGAGGCCAAATGTAACAAATTGCTGATAGTTCATAAAAGCTGCATATGCTTTAGATTTGGTATTTTGGCTCTACATGTGTTTCAAAAGTGTCTCTTCATGATTCTTTTGGTTTACTTTATAGTAAGTATAGTAACTTCAGTTCATAACGGAGAAGGAAGCACTTTAAACAAGAAGAGATGTTAGTGCATGTGTGAGAAGACAACACTGATGGCTTTTGTGCCTTCTGAATGTGTTGGGAGAGCTCTGATTTCTGTGACTGTGCTATTCTGTTAGCCTGGTATTTCACCACATATAAAACTTTTAACAGAACACAGATTTCATGAGTTTGTGACTTGTCTACACTTTCTTTTTTTAAAAATCCTAGACATATTGCAGATAAAAATGATCATTACTTTTTAAATGGCACTTTACAAAATAAAAATATAAATTCTTTTCAGATTTATTGCAGAACATTCTAAACCCCAGGAATGTTTATTGATATAAACCCACATAGATTAAGCATTTTAGAGATTTAAGATAAATAGGCACCACTTTACAGTAGATTTGGTAATGAGAGAGCAATTCAGCACATTCTGCCACAAAGCATTTGGGAGTCTTAAGTTAGAGCTTCAGAATTCCTTCTGAAAAAGGACAAAAGAGAGACTTCCTGTCATTTCCACTGGTTTCTGCATGTGGGACCAATATGGGCAACACAAAGTTTAAACAGATGCAAGTGTTGAGGGGAGGAGGCAAAGCCATGCCTAGTTTTACATATTTCGCCAAATCCAGATTGAATTAAATCAGTCTCTCCTAAAAGCTTCCAGAGTAGGCTTCCACTGAAGTTACAGCACACTTGAATGGTTTATTTCACCAATATTTGCTTATGGAAATGAAGGGGAGTGACAGAGGGGAAGGAGGAGGGGAGTGGAGGAGGGGTTTGGGGCGGGGGAGGCTCTGACCGCAGCACAACACACCAGTAACCTTGTCTGATGTGATCATTAACCTTTCTGGAAAAGGCAGCTGGCAGTTCTCCGAGGTTTGTCATTAGAATGTGAGAAGAGCCACACAGATATTGCACAGACTGTTCAAAGGAGTTTGATTTACTTTGAGAGCTACTGCTCCATTTTAGTGTGGCAGAAAAATGAGATTTCAACAATTATTTTTTGTATTTTTAATTGTTATGATGAGTCTTCTTCTTATCAATGGACAGAGACCAGGTAAGACTTTGATATATTTGTAAGAGTAACTTGTTTTTATGCCTGTTGTTGTCCATGAGTCTCTGAGCATGATTATGTTTATGTTGAAAATCTCTTAGGTGTGCTTGTGGGTACTGGGGGTGTGTAGGACCTCAGAAGTATTCTTATTATCTTGTTAGGTCCATTATTTGGATATTTAAAAAAGAGCTGGATATTAAAATGATGGTAAATATTTTACCACTATTTTTCTAATTTAAAGACCCCTTAGCTTTTGTAGATATGTTGTTCTTACAAGTAAAAAGGAACGGAAATGTTTGGTTTATTATAGATTTTTAGGTAAAATGCAAATCCCAAGCAGTTTATTAAAAGAGCATGTTGCTGGCTGGAATGGGTCAATGTTAACTGAATTCACAGCATATAAAAATCATAATGTGGCAAATTGTAGATGAATTCTTAAAATGGGTCAATAGCTATTATTTCCAGTATATAATTTGATGTGTCACTTAAAACAAGAAAGTACAATTTAGTATTATTGAGCTTATAAACCCGAAAGTGTCAAAAATATGTATGGTCAAGATAAATATTAATTTACTTGACATATTTTTCAAAAATGATATCATTTGTGTTGTTCTTATCCAACAGAAATTTAGTAAACAGTTATTCTAATGTGCTTTTACTTCAAAACCAAATATCTAAGGTTTCAAAGCACTGGCAAGTAAAAAGATTAGAAAGTTTTCTGACTCAGGAACAAGCAATCCTAAATATAAATAGAAAGGTAGTTATATTTATATCCAAATATGTTCCCTTATTCACTTGATAATGTAATTCTCCATTTAGGACAGAAAATGGTAAGTAACTGGTTAAAAAGTCAGTCTCTGCCTTTTAGTTAATCAGAAGTTTGATCACTGAGGTACTTTCAAATGGAATCCCCTGGTGTGCCCTTTTACATAAATAAGAAAAATGTTCCTAATTAGCAACTCAGAAAGCATTCCTTCTTAATGTTTACAGCAATTGCTATTCAAACCATTTCTACTTTTCTGAAATATGTAACACCTTGGATAATGTTCTTGTAAAACATTTGTGATTAATTCACTACATAAAATAAAAGGTCCAGGAGCATTTAGGAAGAAGACATGTAGAAGGAGGAGGATACTGCTATAAACATGAACTGCTGGGAATATACCTTGTGTATTTGCATCACATTAATTTCTTATATCATAATCACATCTGAACAAGTAGCAAATCACACTATAGTTTGAATTCTAAATATTCTCTTGCATCCCCCAAACTAAACAACAGTTCGTTTTCGGAAAAATGCTCCTAATACTTCTCTTTTTATCCCCTCAGCTAATTTGGCAATGAGAAGAAAACTACACAGACTCAGCTGCCATCAGAGGAGATGTATGCCTCTCCATTCACGAGTGCCCTTCCCCTGAGGTATTTCTGATGGAAAATAGCTTTCCTACATTTAGGCAGCATTCCAGACCTAGGAATGTGTATTCATATTTTGTTACAGGTGATAATGGCTTTATGGTAATGTCAGTGTAAGAGATGCATGCTAACAGATGAAAGAGTGAAATAAGCTGGAGGGGACCAACTGGGGGAAAGGGGAGACATATGTAATACTTTCAACAATAAAGAATTATTAAAAAAAGAGTGAAATGACATGATGATTAAAAATAATTTAATGGGATAGATGAGGAAAATCTTGATAATTGTTGAATCTGAATGAGAGTTATATGGGGATTAATACTATTATGTATGTTTGACAATTATTATTTAAATATCAGGCACCAGGAGAATATAATTATGAAAGTATCTATTTAAATATGTGTTTTGAAAAACACTTAATAGCTCCTTAGTTATCCTGAACAAGTATATTTCCCATTAAGGCCACTGTGTGCTTCAGCATATGGATGTATTTGCCCAACAACACTAGGTGAATGATGTGTTAGCCTCAATATGCAGTTTATTTTTCCTGAAAATATTTCTTTTCATATGTAAAATCAACTTAATACTAATGGCACAGCAACTTTACAGCCTCACTCATGGGACTGGTCTTGATGGTTGCATTTTTAAGGATAAATTCCAAATAGATTTTTGCTCCTCCCCCTTCTTTTTCATTGAAAAAAAAAAAGATAATTAAAAGACCTATGATTTTACACCACCACCACCACCAGTAATACCATCTGAATCAATCAACTTCAAACACTGCCCAAAGTTTAAGTTATTTCATACCAAAAATAAATAACTTGGCATTCCATTGTACTTATTTTAAGCTAGTTAAGTCATAAAGTATATTCTTCCTTTAAAAAAATGCCATAGAAATATTCCTCAGCTGGTTAACACATAGGCAATTGCTGAATTTGCTTATTTAGTTGACCAATAGATTGTAGTGTTTATTCATGAAAGAAATAAACCTATTGTTTAATATGTGGTTTTCAAACCCAGTGAAAGTCCTGAGTAGAACATTAAAAGAAGGAAGAGCAATTCAGTAATAAGCTTTTCACTAGTAAGCATTTATCATGAGAACTAAGACAAAACGCCAAGTTCTCTATGCCTGTAATCTATAACAAATTACTATTTGCTATCAACATTTGAAAAATAAATTTGGTGGAAGAATCCATAAAGATACAATAAGTTCCTAAGAAAACAATTAGTAGAGGCTCAAACATGCTTTAAAAGGATTTTATTTTTAAAGAAACCTTTGCTGTGTGTTAATAATGCATTTCCCTCTCACATCTAAAAAATAATGGTAAAATTTGTGCTGAGGAGGAGTGGAGAAGTTCAAGATTTTCCCAGCACTCCCCCACAAATAACAAAGGGGAGAGGAGGTATTTCACAATAGCAAGGGAATTCCTGCATATACAGAGCAAGATACCTTACATAACTGCGAATAAAAGCCCTTAGCCACAGGTTATATTGGCTTTCTCTACAAACCGTATGCCATAAAAACTAGTGTTTCAAGTAAACAAGACAGAGTTGGGAAATTTGAATTGTCAAAGTTAAGGAAATATTCTGACCTACAAACCAAATTTGTAAACCAAAGGGAAATTTCAGTGAAGGCCATATAAAACATTTAATAATAGCAACCCTTTACAAAATTAGGCTGATTCCCTTAAAGAACTGCTCAGCTTACAGCATTCATTTTGTCAGTGTTTAGACTAGTCCTACATTCCAGCCACAGTTCTTTGAAGAAGGTATAAAAGCCTTATTTTGGAATCCAGAGATAGTATAAGAACCAATGCAAGATAAACATTAGATAATTTTCCAAGATCTTGCTGAACCAGTGCTATAACAAGTGCTACCTTCAAATTTGGTAGCACAATTCTCACTGTCCTACATCTTTGCACACTTTTTATATATCTTGCAACAAAACATCTTTGACCACTTGTATACTGGGTAAAGGCACACTAGACCGAAGTAGTGGAACTCTGAGGCAGAACAGCCCTTTCATTTATTCCCCTCTGTTTTCCTGCACGCTTTAGATAAAATCACATGGGGCTACTTGATTCAGTTAGGGTCAAGTAAAAGTGTAAAAAGATAGGTAAGGTAAACAGTTAACCGGAATTTTTCCAGATTAACCCTTTACAATGGTTTAGCCAGGGGTGGGCAAACTTTTTGACTCGAGGGCCACAATGGGTTCTTAAACTGGACCGGAGGGCCTACAATGGTTTAGACTTTCAACTCACTTAATAGGAATGTTCTACTACCTTGAATATCAACTTTTTCAGGGTCTAGAGTCCTCTTCAGTGATCCTCAGTAAGATTTCCTAACAATTAAAAAGAAATAGACTTAATCAAATAGAAAATCTACGCTGCATACAATTCATTTTCTTGATTTTTATTTTTTTCTCACAGAAATATTTCAGCATAAGTGAATTAGAGTGGAGGAAAGCAGGAGGAAGGGTGTCAGGAATGCCAAGCTTATAGGTTAATATGAGAGCTAGAGTGGAAAATGGAGTAGGGTTTTAGACTCTAATGATTTTCCCTTTCCAACAGTAAAATCTTACTACAGTAATACTTTTATTTAAATGTGTACTTTAGATAACTACATACCCTATTAGTACATGCTCCATCTAGCTTTTCAATAATTATAATACATTTTCATGGTGTAAAATTTTTTCTAACAGTATGAAAGTATGTAAAGTCAAAATCTTCCCACTCTCTTGCCCATTTTCACTTACCAGAAGTAATGCTATGAAAAGAAATTTGGTCAAGTTACCTTTTATAAATTGAGACTAGATAATATTCTCTTGCCCCCGTTTTTTAAATTTCTTTTTGATTTATTGGTGTGCCATTGGTTAACAAAATTATATAGGTTTCAGGTATACAATTTTATAATTGCTATCCTTGATTACCATTCAAAATGTCTAGTTCTCTATTTTCTGCCTTATTCTTACCCCTCAAAGTTATGGACCTCCTACTTCCTTGACCTGGCCTGCCTCCCCTTTCTTTTCACAAGTGTCCTATTGTTTTGGCCCTTCTTGCTCCATTCTGCCTTTTTGGCTGAACTGAAAGCCAACTTTGCCTTCAGCACAGAATCTCCACTTTAGCAGGGCTCATCTCATCAAGTTTAAACCTTTTTCCCCCCATAGGGTTCTCTTCAAATCCCATTCTCTATATGAGCCCACCCTGATCCAATTAATGTAAATGAACACCTAAAAGTAAACTCTTCAATTCCTCCCACTCAAATATTTCTCCTGTTTTCTCAAGATTTGGAGAATTGTAAAGATACCATATATTAGATGTTTACTATGTAAGATACCATATTCTATGAAATACACATGTTACTGTCTCAATGTAATTATCTGAACACAGTGCCCTAATATTTAATTCTAGTTGGTTTACCAGGATTATCATTTCTACCTTGAAATATTTTAAAAATATGTTTTTATTGATTTTAGAAAAAGAAGAAAGGAGAGGGAGAGAGAGACATCAATGACGAGAGAGAATCATTGATCAGCTGCCTCCTGCATGCCCCACATTGGGGATCAAGTCCACAACTTGGGCATATGCCCTGGCAGGGAATCGAACCAAACCGTGACCTCCTAGTTCGTAGATCAACGCTCAAGCACTGAGCCATGCTGGCTGGGCTTGAAATATTTTTTTTCAATGTTCCCTTCTCTTCATCTCGATTACTACTATCTTAGTGCCTGTTATATCTCCCCAACATGACTTCAACACCTTAACTGATCACTCCAGCCTCCAGTTCTGGTTCTGGAAAGTCCGTTTTTATCATCTGATCTTTCCAAACTAAATCCAGTCAAGTCACACCAAGATTAAAATCCTTATGTGTCCCTGTAGCCTTCAGAAAATTAGAACTCCCATAATTTAACAAACAGCACCTTACAAATTGTACCTCTTCAGCATCATCTGTCACTGCTTCTCCCCTTCCCTCTCCCAGAGGGAATAAGAAAGAATTGAGACTGTTTTAGACCTTCTGGTCATACAGCTCGCTCACTGGTGATCATTGGTAAGCCACTTATCCTTTCTAAGTCTCCCTCCACTTCCAGACCTGTAAGAGGGAGCTAGCAATGGTACTTAACCTTATTATAAGCATCCCTAGCACATAATAAGTGCTAAATAGATAGTGGCTAAAATTTTTATTATTACCATTACTTTAAAGTCAATCAATTCTTCACCTCTTGCTGCACTTCTGCCTTCAATGTCCTTTCTTCTTTCCTTCATTATCAATTCACCCTTCAAGAAATCCCTACCAATTGTTTCTGATGCCCACTTTTTCTCTCAGCACCGTTTGTGTACTTCTGTCAGAGCACTTGACTCACTGCATTATAGTAGTAATGTGTTAATAACTGACTGCATTCTTCGCCTCTGCCCTCAGTGTGCTGTCAATTTCCTGAAGGCAGAAGGCAGAGTGTGGTGTTCTGACTCTGTTAAATTAACATTTGTTAAGTGGAGCACCCAGAGTACAGAATGGTAAGCCTGAATTCAACAGCTGACTGGAGATAAATTGCAGTAAAGTATTACTCATGCCTGGAGGGGCCAAATGGGGAGGTCAAGGCAGAACGGAGACAGCCAGCAAAAGCGAGAGCTCAAGATAAGGGACCTGGGGCACATGCCTGTATTAGAGTTTGTGGATAGCGTGTGTTGGCATTCCTGAACTAGGGTTGGATTGGTAAATTCAAATAAAAAGAGATGGGTTTTGGTAAGTACCGAAAGGGTCTTATCTAAGAGATACATAAAGTATGCTTGCCCTAGGAGGCAGGGGACACTATTGATCACAAGGGCTGTTGGAGAAGTCAAAATCAGGAACTTACATTTGCTTGTGACTCTGCGACTGCTGTCCAGGACATGTATTTGTATAAGGGAGCTAGTATCGTCTAAGCTCTTTGCAGGCCTCTTAGCCAAACAAAATGAGTGCTGAGGCAGCAGTAACATGGAGTAGCTTACCTAAACTATCAACAATGGCTGTATTTACCTTTGTATCTTCAGCCAAAAAAAAGTGCCCAAAATATAGCAGGCAGTCCACAAATGTTGCTAAAAGAAGTGAAATGAAACTTTTACTATTTTAGCATTTAAAACTTGCCATCATTAGATCCCATCACATATGTTCAGCTTTATCTCCTAAAACTAACTGCCAAACTGAACTTTGATTTCCTATCTCTGCTGGAAGTGTTTCCTCCTCCAGGAATTAATTGCTTCCCTGATCTCATCAAATTATAACACTTTCCATTCCCTGGGGTTCTTTTCAAATCCCATTTTCTATATGAGGCCCACCCTGATCCAACTAATGTAAAATAATCTTCTACTCTCTTAACAATCACAGCATTTTAATCAGTAGGTTTTATTTTATTTTTTACCACCATATAATTTTTTTAAACCAAAGCACAGGAAACAAAGCCATTTTATTTATTTTCAGTAAGTTTAAATCCTTGAGGGGTACAGCGTTACACGGATTCTGTGTCCAATGGCGTTAGCAGGAAGGTTGCTTCGGAATTTAGCAAGAACCATGCCACTGTTTCCATGAGCATGAGTTACCTTTCCCCAGATTACTCTGGTTTTGTTTGGTTTGCCACCAGGAGTCACTGTGTTGTACTTAGATAGAATTCTGTTTCATCTTGAGCATAAACACCTTCAATTTTAAGAAAAGCTGTGTGCTCCCTCTGGTCCCAGAGACCCCGCTTCTAGCCAGCAAAAATGGCCTTGGACCACAGCCTTCCATAGTTGTCCTTATAGAAGTCCTGTTCCCAGCAGGCCTCCATAGGGTCCAAGATGGTGGGAAAATACCACTATATTTTTAAAAGCCATTTATCATATTCTTTTTTGTTTGTGTGATAAGTTTATTTGGGCCAGACTGTTGACAATTATCATATTCTTCTTTATTTTGTCAAATTTTATTCATATTTGAATGTGAGCACCTTGAAGATAAGATAGGGCCCCTAAAGTTTAGAGTATAAATCTTTACAATGTGTGAATGACCTGAAAGTAGCGTTAAGTATAGGGGATTCCTTCATGGGCTATAATATCTGGTATATCTTCCTTAAAATTAAACATAGAAAATTACTGTTTTCTCAATCACAGTCCAGTGTCCAAAGACCATGCTCAGAGAAAATCCCTAATGTTTTTAATTTACTGATAAGATAAAACTTTTCTATAAAGATCATGATGCCTTAATGATAATATATATTATGTATTGAATATAAAAAATATAGTATAGTTGTTATGTTAATAAATGCATATTCCCCCATATGTACTGATGTATATGATGAACTAAATCCTCATTTCAGAGTTTTCTTCACCTTGGAAACTGATTCTCATTACAAAGTCTGTAATAATTATTTCTGCAAATATTTACTTAAAGTAGCAGCTCCCTATCTAGTTGTTCAGGAGTCTAAAATTTCTTCTTAGCATAAATCTTTTGTCTTTACTTTGTCCTCAGTTGTGTATTCAATTAGTGACCTAGAATATTAGGTTAACTTTAGTATTATATAGAAATAATATATTTGAGCCCTGACCGGTTTGGCTCAGTGGATAGAGCGTCGGCCTGCAGACTGAAGGGTCC
>NW_005354829.1:1426832-1436070 GCF_000412655.1 Myotis brandtii | reverse complement strand
ATAATAAAAGGCTAATATGCAAATAGACCAAATGGCGCTATGACGTGCACTGACCACCAGAGGGCAGGCGCTTAGCACAGGAGCTGCCCGCTGGTGGTCAGTGCACTCCCACAGGGAGAGCACTGCTCAGCCAGAAGCTGGACTCACGGCTGGTGAGCACAGGCGGTGGCAGGAGCCTCTCCTGACTCCACGGCAGCACTAAGGATGTCCAACTGACGGCTCCCAGACTGCGAGAGGGCACAAGCCTGGCTGAGGGACTGCCCCCCCCCCAGTGCACAAATTTTGTGCACCGGGCCTCTAGTTCTTATATAATAGCAAATGAGTATTTATTGCTTTTTAGGTGACTTGAAAAAAAACAATCATTCTTAATTAAGTACTTCAACATTTTTTACTTGGATGTATTTTTTGTTTGTTTGTTGTTGAAAGTATTACAAATGTCCCCTTTGTTGCTTTGTGTGTTTTTTCCCATTGAACCTCTCCACCCCGTACCTGCCCCTTCCAGGACTTCACCACTCTATTGTGTGTGTCCATGGGCTATGCATACCAGTATATGCATATAAGTTCCCCAGTTAATCACTCCCCTCCCACTCCTCACCCCACCTTCCCTCTGAAATTTTTCAGTCCACTGCCACTATTGCAACCTAATAGGCTTTCCAGAATATTGACCCCCTCTCTCCATATCCACTGATTGGTCTTCTCTAGTCTTCCCTTTCCCTGCTAAAATTCTTTATTATTTTTTTAATCCTCATGTGAGTACATTCTTAGAGAGAGGAAGCCTAACTACTGTCTACTTTGCACCAAACTCCTCACATCCACTTTTGCTCCTCTTTTATCTATTCCTCATATTATAGCTTCATACAGCTTAAGACCCTTTAGTGATTTTTCATTACTCTTAGGATTAAAATAGAATTTTTGCCTTAGCCGGTTTGGCTCAGTGGCTAGACCATCGCCTGTGGACTGAAGGGTCCCAGGTTCGATTCTGGTCAAGGGATTGAGGGCTCCAGCCCCAGTAGGGGGCATGCAAGAGATAGTTCAATCAATGATTCATTCATCATTGGTGTTGCTATCTCTCCCTCTCCCTTTCTCTCTGAAATCAATAAAAATATATTTTAAAAAATAAAATAAAATAAAATTCTTTTTTTTTCCCTAATCCTCACCGAGGATATTTTTCCATTGATTTTTAGAGAGAGTGAAAGAGAGAGGGAAAGACAGAGGGAAATATTGATATGAGAGAAACACATCGATTGGTTGCCTCCTGCAGGAGCCCAGGCCAGGGCCAGGGCCGGGAGGAACCTGAAACCAAGGTACATGCCTTGACTGGAATTGAACACGGGACCCTTTGGTCCACAGGCTCTATCCACTGAGCCAAACCAGCTAGGACTAGAATTGTTTTTCTTTTCTTTTTTTTTCTTTTTTTTAATATATTCCTTTATTGGTTTCCGAGAGGAAGGGAGGAGAGAGAGATAGAAACATCAATGATGAGAGAGAATCATCGATCGGCTGCCTCCTGCACACCCCCACTGGGGATCGAGCCCACAACCCAGGCATGTGCCCCCGGCCGGAATTGAACCCGGGACCCCCCAGTCCGCAGGCCGACGCTCCATTCACTGAGCCAAGCAGGCCAGGGCTAGAATTGTTTTTCTTAAAAAATGTATCTTTATTGTTGAAAGTATTACAGATGTCCCCCTTTTTTTTCCCATCGACCCCTTCCACCCTCTCCCCTGCATCAAGTCTTCACTGTACTATTATCTGTGTCCATGGGTTATGCATATAAATTATTTGGTTAATCTCTCCTCACCCACCCATCAACCCCCACCTTCCCTCTGAGATTCATTAGTCTGTTCCATGCTTCTGTCTCTAAATCTTGAAATAGAATTCTTAATGTAACCTATAAAACTGCACAATCAAGCACTTCTCTACCTCTCCAATTCTATCTGACTCACTATGGCTATGAGGGTTTATCAAAGGTGTCCTGTTCCTTTTCAGGGCCTTCACACATTATCTTCTCTGTCTAGAATCTAGGATAGGCTTTTTCTTATCTTTACTTAGTTATTCCTACTCAATCAAGACTTTAATCAAATGTCACTTCATTTGGGGTTGGGGTGGGAGGAGTGCATGTGCATGAGTACCACATATAACTTTTCTCATTACACTGAAAAATGAACTTTGGGAGGGGACTTTGAGTTTTTTTGGTTTCATATTTTATTTATATTGAAATTGTGTTAGAGCTTTCAACTTTACATTTACTCCTCATTTTTCTCTAACAGTAACATTTTTTTAATCTTCACTCAAGGATATGTTTTTATTGATTTTACAGACGAAGGGAAGAGATGAATAACTCCTCATTTTTCTCTAACAGTAACATTTTTTTAATCCTCACTCAAGGATATGTTTTTCTCTCTATGTGAGAGAGAAACATCAATTGGTTGCTTCCAGTACCCACCCCGACCGGGGATTGAATTCACAACCTGGGAATGTGCCCTGACCGAGAATCAAACCCTTGACTCTTCAGTGCATGGGACGATGCTCCACCCAACTGAGCCATACCAATTAGGGCAACAGTAACATTTTATGTATACAAAAATTGTGTGTGTGTGTGTATGTGTGTGTGTGTATGTCATACACACATATATGTATGTATCATATATATGTATGTATCATATGAAATGTGGAATGTATTCATTACCTTGCCTCTTTACAGGTCACTAAACTTAGATGTATTTATTTGTAGATACACAGATAGTTGTTTTGAATGACTGGTATTTCATTGTATGGACAGCCTTAATTTATTTAACTTGACTCTGTTGATAAATACTTATATTTTATTTATTTTGAACAATACCATCTTTCACTTACCATACTGTTTTCAAGGTCAATCCATGTAGTAGCATGTATCAGTACATAATTCTTTTTTAATGACAATAAAATTTTATCATATAGAAAAATCATATTTTGTTTATCCTGTCACCTATTGTTCTCATTATTTGGCTATTAAGAACAGTTCTACTATGAACATTCATGTGCAAATTTGTAATATATGTGCAAAACATATATTTTCAATTCTCTTGGATATATACCTAAGGCTAAGAGTTAATTTGCTAGATAATATGATTTTTCTTTTAAAAAAATGTTTTTATTGATTTCAGAGAGGGGAAAGGGAAAGAGAAATAGAAATATCAATGATGAGAGAGAATCGTTAATTGACTGCCTCCTGCGCGCCCCCTACTAGGGATCAAGCCCTGACCTGAAATTGAACCATGACCTCCTGGTTCATAGGTCAACCACTGAGCCACTCTGGCTGGGCTGTAGTAATTTTTTAAGCTGAGACTGTGAATCCTCCAACTTTGTGGTTCTTCAAGACTGCTTTGATTATTCTGGTTCCCTGGAATTTCCATGTGAATGTTAGGATCAGCTTGTCAATGTCTGCAAAGAGCCAGCTGTGATTTGGATAGGGATTGTGTTGAATCTGTATATAAATATGGCAAGTATAGTTATGTTGGCAATTAAGTTTTCAAATCTATAACATGGCATATATATTCCCATTTATTCATATCTACTTTAATTTCTTTCAAGAATGTTTTATGCCTAGATGGTATAGCTCAGTTGGTTGAGCATTGTCCTGTGCACTGAAAGGTTGCCGGTTCGATTCCCAGTCAGGGCACATGCCCAGGTTGCAGGTTCAGTCACTGGTCAAGGTAGGTAATGGAGGAAACCAATCAATGTTTCTCTTTCTCCCTCTTTCTTCCTCCCTCTCTAAAATCAATAAAAACATTTTAAAAAAACACCACAAAATGTTTTATAATTTTTATTTTTTAACATATTTTTATTGATTTCAGAGAGGAAGGGAGAGGGGGAGAGAGAGATAGAAAATTCAATGGGAGAGAATCATGATCAGCTGCCTCCTGCATGCCCCCTACTGGGGATTGAGCCCGCAACCAGGCATGTGCCCTTGATCAGAGTCGAACCCAGCACCCTCAGTCCGCAGGCTATTGCTCTATCCACTGAGCCAAACCAACTAGGGCTGTTTTATAATTTTTAGAATGCAAGTTTTATACGTCTGATGTTTAATTTATTCCTAAGTGTTTTATTCTTTTGCTGGTATTATAAATGAAATTTTCTTCATGTCATTTTTAATTATTCATTGCTAATCCTATATAATAAAAGGCTAATATGCAAATTGTATATTACCTTGCCTCTTTACAGGTCACTAAACTTAGATGTATTTATTTGTAGATACACAGATAGTTGTTCGACTGCTCGCTATGACGTGTGCTGACCACCAGGGGGCAGCACAAAATGAAGGAAGGCCCCGACTGGCAGCCAGAAGCGGGGAAAAGGAAGGCCCCGGCAGGCCCTAATCACCGGCCAGGCCTAGGGACCCTACCCATGCACAACCGGTCGACCAGTTGCTATGATGTACACTGACCACCAGGGGGAAGACACTCAATGCAGGAGCTGACCCCTGGTGGTCAGTGTGCTCCCACAGTGGGAGCACCACTCAGCTGACCTGACAGGGCACCAGACATAGGGCTCACGGCTGGTGAGCGCTGCTATAGCAGCGCAAGCCTCTCCTGATCAGGACTGACTGGGCACGAGCCCACGGCTGGCATAGCAGGCAGGCACAGCAGGGCCCGATGAGCTGAAGTGGCAGGCGGCATGGGACTGCCAGTTTTGGCCCAATCCCCGCAGGCCATGCCGAGGGACCCCACCAGTGCACGAATCGGACCTCTAGTAGATATATGATTAATTTATGGTTGTTGATCTTATATCCTGTAACCTTAATTAAATTATTGATTCATTATGTTCCTTAGGATTTGCTATGTACAAGCATGTTATATGCAAATAGCAATAGTTTTACTTCTTTCTTCATTTCTAATCTAAATGTATTTTATTTCTTTTCCTTGCCTAATAGTCCTAACTAGAACCTCCCATACAATGCTCAATAGAAGTGGTGAGAACAGACATCCTTGTCTCATTCCTTATCTTAAATGGAAAGCAATCTGTCTTTCACTATTAAGTGTGAAGTTAACTATGGGTCTTTGTAGATGTCTTTATCAATTTGAAGGGGTTCCCTTCTATTCCTAGTGTTGAATGTTTTTATCATGAAAGAGTGTTGGGTTTTATTAACTGTTTTTTTCTTTGTCTATTAAGATTATCAAGCGTTTTTGTCCTTTATTCTATTGAAATTATGAAATTTTCATAACTCTGTCTATTTGAAAAAAATAAGCATGGGTAAATTAGTGTGCTGGATTGCATTTCTTATTCTGATATGTTCTTTTTCCTTTGCTTTTCAAATATAGATCTTCTTTTACTGACTTCACCTGGTCTGCCAGAAGAAGAGGATTGAAGGAAAAATACCCACCCACACAATCGTGTGCTTGCTTGTTCCTATATGAAAAGGAATCCTTTGAAAGGACCTGGGATGTCTTATTAGTTTCACAAGATTCTCTTCTTCTGTTTTCTTTTTAGAGGGAAAATAACATGAATTGAAAAGCAATTACAGTCTGAAGCACAGTTATTACCTGCATAAAAAAAATCTCTCATCTTTTCTGCACATTATAATTCTTACATGGGTTAGCAAGAAAAATACTTTGTAATGTCTTTGGACTTTTGAATAGTAAAAAGTGCAAGAATATAAAATTTGGCTTTCATAGTCCTATAATCCTCAAAAATATTAAAATAATATTGTATATGTTTGAACGATTATTTTTAAAAATGCTAAATCTGGAATCAATTTCAAAGACTATTTGGCTTTGCAGAAGAGAAAATAATTGGTTCATCGGTTACTTATATAAAAAGACTAAAAGAAGCTATTAACTGCTACCAGTTTTATATTATAGGCTTTAATGTTTATGAAAGAATTTTTATTTTGAATAATATTCACTTAAAGTTGTAATAGGACGTTTGAAATACTGATTGTAGCTCATTTTATTTTAAAACTGAAATGTTCATTTCTGAATCTTTTTCTCACCATGTAATTACAAGAAGCCGGTGTTTGATTTCCTTTGAAGTTCTGTTTATTGTCCTTGATTCACTTGTATACCAGTAGTTTCTTAAAAGGCTCACTTAAAGTTGACATTTAAAATATAGTTATGCCAATGAAGTCCCAGCTGGACAATATCTAACATGAGTGCTCATCATTCTGCTAGGCTCTGTTGTGGTGCTGTTCAACCTGTGGTGGTGAGACTTGTTAAAAAAAAAAAAAAATCAGAGGAATTTAGGAATATGAATGATTACCCAACAAGGACATTACCCTGTCTAATTCTGAATTGTATGGATAATTAGATGTTCCCAAATTATTGAATATGCTCTTAATTTGTATTTATTGAAAGACTGTTAACTCAGTGTCATAAAATTTCTATTATTTTGCTATAAGTTAATTCAGGTATAAAATTTACAAATTCATATCATGATTAAAATTTTTACTTTGTACAAAAGTAGGAGGAGCCATAAACTATTAACTTTTATTTTGCAAAAATAAAAGGTTGGGATTGATAAATAAAGAACCTGATATAGAAATTCTGACATCATGGAGTTTGTCTCCCTTTCATAGCTTATTAATGATGTATTTTAGAATGGAAGGTGCTTGTAAAAAGCACTGTGAATAAATTTACATACAAACAAAAGATGTTTCCTAAAATGTATTACCTCTTATTTAAATTAGATATTTGGGGAAGTTCTAAATTATTTTCTGGATAAATTATAATTCTTTTACACAAATGCATTTTAGTAGAAACATAAGCTATTATCAATTATATTTATTTTTAAAACATGTGCTTATTGATCTGTTTATATATTTTGTACAAAAAGAAAAACAATATATAGTTCAGATACATCTACAAAGTTAAAATCCACCTATACCATTGTAAAGTAATGGTTATAGATTTCTGCTCATACCACTTAAATAATTGTTCAATAAAACACCAGTGAGCCCTAGCTGGTTTGGCTCAGTGGATAGAGCACTGGCCTGCGGACTGAAGAGTTCCAGGGTTGATTCCGGCCAAGGGCACATGCCTGGGTTTCGGGTTCAATCCCCAGTAGGGGACCTGCTGGAGGCAGCCAATCAACGATTCTCATCATTGATGTTTCTCTCTCTCTCTCCCCTTCTCCCTTTCTCTCTGAAATCAATAAAGAAATATATTTAATAATAATAAAAAAAACACCCAGTGAGCCCTAGCTGGTTTGGCTCAGTGGATAAAGCATTAGTGTGCAGACTAAAGGGTCCTGATTCCAGTCAAAGACAGATGCCTGGATTATGGACTCAATTCCCAGTAGGGGGCGTGCAAGAGACAGCAGATCAGTAATTCTCTCTCATCATTGATGTTTCTAACTCTCCCTCTCCCTTCCTCTTTGAAATCAATAAAATCCTATATAATAAAAAGGTAATATGCAAATTGATCCTAACGGCAAAACGACCAATCGCTATGACACACACTGACCACCAGTCGCTATGACACACAATGACCACCAGGGGTCTCAATGCAGGAGCTGTCCCCTGGTGGTCAGTGCACTTCCACAGGGGAAGGACCACTCAGCCAGAAGCTGGCTCATGGCTGGCCAGTGCAGCAGCAGTGGCGGGAGCCTCTCCCACCTCCGTGGTAGCACTAAGGATGTCCAACTAACGGCAGGGAGCAGGCCTAAGCCATTAGTTGGACATCCCCCAAGGGCTCCTGGGCTGCCAGAAGGATATCTGACTGCCAGCTTAGACCTGATCCCCTGGGAAGCGGGCCTAAGCTGTCAGTCAGACATCCCCCAAGGGGTCCCGGACTGTAAGAGGACACAGGCTGGGCTGAGGGCCCCCCCTGAGTGCACGAATTTTTGTGCACCAGACTAGACACTCAAATCACTGAGTTTTGTGTGTTTTTTTAATATACACTGAGTGGCCAGATTATTGTGACCAGCCAGATTATTATGACCACCCCATCAGTACTTCATTGACACTTCCAAAAATACTGAATATTGAAAACTTCTTAAGCAAATACTCTCAAGGTATTATTATTATTATTATTATTATTTGCATAACTAATTCACTTCATTGTGATGGGGTGGTCATAATAATCTGGCTGGTCACAATAATCTGGCCACTCAGTGTATATTAAAAAAACACACAAAACTCAGTGATTTGAGTGTCTAGTTGTCCTTAGTTTGTATAAGAAATGTTCAGAGTATTGAGCACAGCATGATAGAGATGTTCCCTGACACTTATTTGTATTCCACTCTTTGTTCCTTTTAATTAAAGCATTTTAGACTGAACAGCCTTATTATGTATCCTGCCACAGAAGATTTTTAACTTAATTCTAGATTATCAGAGTAAGGGCAAAGATTCTCAAAATCTATAAAAACTCAACAACCAGTGGTTTGTATGCTGAAAGTGGCATAACAGAGTAAGTCCATGACAATGGAATCATATTTTACTCACTGGCAAGGTGGAGCCATAGATCAGAGGCGTGTCTAATATGTGTACTTTAAACTTAACCAACTTTATGATTTGGTGTTTTATTATTTTTCTATTAAAAGATCTTTGTAATAGCTAATATTTTCAGAATACAAAAGAAAAGAGATTTTACATAGTTTAACCAAGATCAGAGGTAATGGCGCCACCCTAACTTGGGGCTATGGGGCGAGTCAGTAAAGTAGAGCAGATGGAGTGATAGACCAAAGAACGATTATAAATTTTGATCCCTTCTTTCTTGGCTCAGTTCCTTCCAAACTCTGAAATCAGTTTTTGGTCCTATTCTTGCATCATTTTCACTCTCCTTTGAAAACCCAGGACTGAAATGAGCAGGTAAAAAATATAAGGGTGTGCCAAAAGCCTTAGTAATAAAGATTAGTAATATTTTTACAGCATTTTTGAAAAAGATAAAAATCAAGTATGATGAACAAAATACCAAACTTTTAGGAAAAAGATTGGATCAATTAAACCATGATATAGTCTGAGGCAAAAGGAAAAAATTAGTAATACTAATCCTGTCACTAATAAGAGCCTTATTTTAGGCATAGTGGAGGCTGAGTTCCAGCCTTTTGATTTTTCCCTTCTTCTCACTTCCCAAAATGACTTCACTCCCTAAACTCCCTAGATCTTATCCCATTTCTCATTCTTGGCTTCCACCTGGGAGAGTGTTCATGGAAAGAACACTGAGTTCGCCTGACTGGTTTGGCTCAGTGGATAGAACGTCAGCCTGCAGACTGAAAGGTCCCAGGTTCGATTCCAGTCAAGGGCATGTACCTTGGTTGCAGG
>NW_005354829.1:1425525-1426782 GCF_000412655.1 Myotis brandtii | reverse complement strand
GTCATCGATGTTTCTAACTCTCTATCCCTCTCCCTTCCTCTCTGTAAAAAATCAATAAAATATTTTTTTTTAAAAAAAAAGAAGAACACTGAATTCTAGTCCTGGCTTTTTACAGCTGAGTTCACATCTTACTATAAATTCATGTGATTGGATTCCAAGGAGTCTTGGTTAGAGCTAGTGAGGTTGATAATTGCTCTACAGAAAAGTCCTATCAGTTTCATCTGGAAGTTTGTCATCTGAGTGTATACTTAAGAACTACCTACAACTATCTCTTATACTATTAGGATTATTATAATACTCTATTTTTAAAAATAATTTTATTGATTTAAAAGAGGAAGGGAGAGGGAGAGAGATAGAAACATCAATGATGACAGAGACTCATTGATCGGCTACCTCCTGCATGCCCCACACTGGGAATCGAGCCGGCAACCTGGGCAGGTGCCTTGACCTGGAATTGAACCATGACCTCCTGGTTCATAGGTCGATGCTCAACCATTGAGCCACATCTGCTTGGCACAATACTCTATTTTTGCAAGTTCTTATACCTCAGATTAACTGTTTTGTGGCACTTGCTAGGCAAGTGACTGTATAACATTCTAAGTATTTTTGTTTGGTTGGTTTTTGAGAATATGTTTATTAAAGCTGGGGACAGTGAAACAAGGAAGGGCTTAGGATAGAAGAAGCAACAGGAGAGAGCCTAGGCAGCGGTGCTTTGGCTCACTGGGAAGTCAGAGAAAAGGGGGCCTTGGAGACAGGTAGAGGAAGGTTAGCCCAAGACGAGGTTAGCTGTCCATTGCTCCCCTGGTTGCAAGTCTCATGGGGTCTCTTAGAGTTTAGGAGATGCACACCTGTGGGGAAAGTAAAGGAGGAAGAGTAAGGCTTGAGCATGCTCCCAGGAGGAGAAGCATGCCTTCTAACTTTTTAACTTTAATGGGTAATAGTAAAGGAATATTTTGGTATGCAGCCATTTCTTGGTTTTCCTATTTTTAATGTAATGCCACCTGGTAGAATGCATCAGTTTGTCAGTTTTCACACTATTTTATTTTCTCCTCCAGTAGGTTGTGGACAATGTGTTTCATAACTCAAATAGTGTTAATGCTTAACTAAATACAACTTTTATAAACTGAGCCATATGTGGGATGAGAAGTTCAAATATTGCACTAAAACAAAGCAAAAATATTTCCAATTATTCATCATTTGGTAAACTTTTAACAACATTAGCTTTGAAAAATGAAAAAAAAATTCTAAAATTGGAAT
>NW_005354829.1:1415736-1424649 GCF_000412655.1 Myotis brandtii | reverse complement strand
TCCCCGCTGGCAAGTGGACATCCCCCGAGGGCTCCCAGGCTGCCAGAGGGATGTCTGACTGCCAGTTTAGGCCCAATCCCCCAGGGAGCGGGCCTAAGCCAGCAGGTGGTCATCCTCCAAGGGGTCCCAGAC
Source organism: Myotis brandtii (assembly GCF_000412655.1). Lineage (NCBI taxonomy): Eukaryota > Metazoa > Chordata > Mammalia > Chiroptera > Vespertilionidae > Myotis > Myotis brandtii. The sequence goes on along the minus strand of NW_005354829.1, from coordinate 1,424,517 downwards.
TACGAGAGGGCAAAGGCCGGGCTGAGGGGACCCTTCCCCCCCGCCCCCCCGCAGTGCACAAATTTTTGTGCACCAGGCCTCTAAAATATTATATATATATATATATATATATTCTTCCCTCCAATGAGATTGTGCATGGCATTGTATAAATTATAATTTTTGGAGTTCTGTTTTTAAAGTATCTGAGCCTCTCTTTTTAAATTATTCAGGGTTTTTGTTGTTGTTTAATGTAAAAAGTGCACTTGTTAGAAAGGAAGGGAAAGGAAGGGGGAACAGAAGAAAGGGCCTCAGCCTCTGCAAAATAGTTTCCTGTAATCCTGGGAGGATTGAGTATTAATTTGCCCATCTTTAGAAGAGGAAACAGACTTAGAAATAAGAGTACCTGGCTGGTTTGGCTCAGTTGATAAAGCGTCAGCCTGTGGACTGAAGGGTGCCTGGTTCAATTCTGGTCAAGGGCACATGCCCGGGTTGCCTGCTCTATCCCCAGTAGGGGGCACACAAGGAGGCAGCTGATCAATGACTCTCTCTCATCATTGATGTTTCCATCTCTCTCCCCCTCTCCCTTCCTCTTAAAATCAATAAATAAATACACACACACACACACACACACACACACAACACACACACACACACACACACACACACATATGTAATTTTTTTAAATTAAGAGTAATCTAAAATCACAGCTGGTAAACTGATATATTTGGGACACAACTCCACATGTCTTCCAAAATATGCTCTTAACCACTATGATATAAGAGGAGTTTTAAATTTTTTTACTAAAACCACATATTTTGTAATAGAATAAAAAAAGTTTCCTGACCTGCAACCTGAAAATGTGTATGATTCAACTGAACAAAGTTTAGATTCATTCCCTCCCAACCAAAGCTTCCCTCCTTTCAAGGAAACTTAAAAAGTATTTTTTGTTTTAACTATTTTTTGATTGGTTTTTTCTTTTTATGCTTTAACTATTTTCTAAAGAGAAAAATAGTACTTATATAAACTAAAATCCCTTTTTGTTTGTCATATTTAAGCAGAATATTTCAAACTACTCTAATAATGACATGGGTTTTCTTCTTTGGGGAAGGTAGCAAAATTTTGCTCCAGAAACTATTTTTTGTCTTTGCCAAAAATTAATTTAGCATAGGATGGTGTGGGAATCATAATTTCACAAGCCAATAGCTTACAGGATATGCTTTTAATAAAGCCAAATATGCTATATTAGTAAAGCCAAATAGAAAAATAACATACTCCAAACAAATGACAGATTAATCACACTATTTTTCCAGGGAAGGGGAGGTGAAGGAATGAAGTCTAAATTTCATATGAAGTGTGTCTTTTTTAAAAGGAGGAGGCACTCTGAGAGTCAGCAACCACCAACCAAAGGGCTGATTTCCAGGTGGCAGGGTGGAAGTAAAAGATCCCTATTGCTAGAGCATGTTGCTAGGGTACAAAGACGTCAGTGCTGGTAGGTGGGCTTACCTCTTTCACCAGGTTAATGTGGGTTTATCAACAATGTCTTCAAGGAGTACCTCCCCAGGACAGGAGCAAATGCCCCAATGATCTTCTGAGAGTTTTTAGGTTAGAGAATAGTTGCCTCACCCAAACCAAAACTCAAATAGTCCTCACAAACTCTCAGTATTTATAGTCTAAATGTCCCCTTGCCATAGTGGCTTTTCATGTGTTCTTATGATAATCCCCCAGCGGGTCCCCACAGAAGCTGGGCTTCAGACTGCTTATCAATGACATAGATATGCAATGATGACATCCTGGTACAGCTTACTTCGTTCTTATATCAAAGCCACTTTTTCCCCTTCATCATAAACGAGTAGATTAAAACAACTTCACATAAGTCATAAACAAGTGGCTTTAAAATCATATAAACCAATACACAATATAGCATCAAAAGAGCCAGGGAGTGGGGCGGGGGAGAAGAAACTTACAAATGATATAAAGCAAATGGTGACACACCAGCTCCCTCTAAATCTCCCTTCTGCCCTAAGAGGAACAGAAATAGACATTTTTAGATGAATTTATAATGTGTATGTTCATATATACATACATAAATAAACACATTATTACTTATTTTTACACTACATTTACTATGCCAGACACTGTTCCAACTGTTTAACTTGTGAAAAGTCATTTAGTACAACTCTAAGAGGCAAGTTGTACTGTTATTGCCCCCAATCTTTTTTTTACTAGATGAGAAAACAGACACAAAAAAGATAACCTGCCAAAGGTCACACAGAGAGGGCAGAGCTTGAATTTGAACTCCTGGGAGCCTGATTCCAAAGCCAGGCTTTAACCACTGCTCTTTAGCTTCCTCTCTACATGCAGCAGGACCTAAACTGGGTGTGTGTACACATACAGATACACATCCACATGCATGTTTCATGCTACATTTTAAGTTTATCAAATGCCCTTGAAGACCTTTACCTATCAGCATGAAGGGCAGGAAAAGGAGAGCAACTGCTAACACAAGAGGGGGTATTCAGAGACAAAGATTACAAAGCATCTCAGAGAGTAACAGGCCTGAAAAATGGCCTGAAAAATATTCCTTAGCTAAGAAACTAGATCACTGGTCAACTTAGAACAGTTTCAGTTTTTACACGAGGAGTAGGGATGAAAATAAGATTGCTTCTGAGCTAGTCCTGTAGGGAAGAAAATGATTCTTTAAACACAATGGATCCAGAGGAAGAATCCAATGTAGAACAATCAACTCATTAGGGTAATTAGCATCCAGCAGGTAGGCTGGCTACATCCAGTTGAATTATGCTATACCAGTGGTTCCCAAACTTATTTGGCCTACCGCCCCCTTTCCAGAAAAAATATTACTCAGCGCCCGCTGGAAATTAATTTTTTTTAAATTTTAATAGCAATTAAACAGAAAGATATATGCCCCCAAATGCACCTGTGGCCATCACAGCCCCCCTGGATCGCTGCAGCGCCCACCAGGGGGCGGTAGCGCCCACTTTGGGAATCACTGTGCTATACCCTACAAAGCACTGCAGCCTTTCAGAAATTCAGTGTCACAACCAAGGGACTCCTGTCTTAAGCAATGACTCATATTTTTGTATCTTATAGTAACATATACTCATCCCACAGTAAAAGAACAAACAAAAAGAGAGGCAGTTGCTGCCACCAGCAAGTCAAAAGGTTTAGACGTCACAACTTTATCTATTGAGGAGTCTAATTCACACCAGTATTTAACTGCTCACCAAGCACTACTTCTTGGATTTCTTAAAGGCACCAAAAGATCTGTTTTCTGAATTGTAGCCAGTAATCCATTCAAATTTCAAATTTTATTACAGGCAGACTTTGCTTTATTGTGTTTCATAAGTGTTGCATTTTTTTTTTTTTTTACAAACTGAAGGCAAGACCCTCCACCACCAATAAAGATTATTTTATTGCAATACTTGCTTTATTACATTGGTCTGGAACCAAACCCATATCTCTGAGGTATGCTTGTATAGCCTTTAACTATTTAAAATGCTCCACGTGTTTCCTTTAAAGATCAAAATCCTCAACTTTGCCTAAATGGTCTTGCAGCAGCATTTTTTGCTTATCTCATCAGCCTCACAAAAGCCGTTTCTAATCTTTTCTACTTCCCGCACCTCACTTCCCCTTGAGGTGTCAGCCAAATCAACTTTTTAGTCCCTCAAGTACCAAGTTCTTTAGAGTTAAGAGCCTTCTCACTAGCTCTTCCTTCATCCTTGAAGACTTCCATCCTCAAATTTGTCCAGTTCACTCAAATTTTACCTCTAAAAATATGTTGTTAATCCTCGCCCGAGGATATTTTTTCCATTGCTTTTTAGAGTGGAAGGGAGGGAGGGAGAGAGGGGAGGAGAGAGAGAAAGAAAGGACCATCGATGTGAGAGAGACACACATGGGGGTTGCCTCCCCCATGCACCCTAGAAATCGAACCTGCAACCTCGGTATGAGCCCTTGACAAGGAATGGATCCAGCGACCCCTCAGTGCCCAGGCCTACACTCTTATCACATCTGCCAGGACAAATTTTACCTTCTTTTAAAATGTTAGCATTAAAAATACTAGCATTTTATTTATTTTAGCACAATATACTTAAAATGTTATCATTGTGTCATGTAACCAACACAAAAACTCAACTTTTACCTTAAATGTCACGTCCTCAGAAGATCTCAGAGGTGAGGCGTGGTATAATTCCGCGGGGTGGGGCCAACCCACCCACTCATCCACTGATAGGCGAACTGACCCATCGGGCGACTGTCCCCATTTCATTTCCAGGTTTACTGCCTCTTACCAACCACCACAGGCCCAGTGAACCGGCTCCTCCACCGCCCGGTTACCCACTCCCTCGTGTCTGAGAGCAGGAGGGGGTGGCGGTGGCGGCTTTAACACCAACCTGGGAACCTTACTTCTATCCTCAAGTTGCTCCATAGGAAGAATCTGGAAAGCCTGCCATTCTCTGGGAGTGAAATGGCCAATTCCAGCCAACAATTCCAGCCACCTGTGCTCCAGATCTCTTCCCGCGCTCCCCGCACCCCCCTCAGAGTCACTGCGCAGGCGCGTGTCTAGTACCTGCCCACTTTCGGGGGAACCGCCAATCAGCGCACAGGCCCGGTGTGCGCCCCGACTGGGAACCCCCTCACCCCCCGGTGGTTGGGTGTCAGTCCTGCGTTGCACTGGGTTCCTGCACCGTCTCAGTCCTGGGCCATCAGCTCCAGGTAAGCGGGAGCCTGCAGCGCCCGGCCACTGTCTGGGCCGTAGCTGAGCACAGTGGAGGCGACTGGGCGCCAGACCTCGAAGTCACGCTGGTCCACGAGTGCGTCTCCTCGGCCTGGCAAAGATCTTGTGATATCTACCATTCCCAGACCTGTGGAATCAGAACATTTAATTAACATTTAGTTAATTAGTCAAGGAGATTTTGATCTGAACAATAATTTGAGAATTGCCATGTTATTGCCCAAGAATGGCTGTGTTTGGTGGAGGAAAGTTGGGGAGGAGAGAGGACAAGGGGGAGGTGAAGGGAGTAGTAGCCACCATTGGAGAACCCTACATTGCCTCCACCTCTTGGCCAATGTAAACATCCCTTAGTCCTCCCAGAGATCTTACAGTTAAGGATCATCGTTACAAATTCACAGATGAGCTCAGTTAGGCTCAGGCAAGTCAAGAATCATCCCATATGGCAATGATTGAAACCGAGGGCTAGCAATCTACCACAGTTTTTTGTTTTGTTTTGTTTTAAGTTTTGTTTAAGCAGTGGTTCACAAAGTAAGGTTCGAAAGGCCAGCAGCATCACCTGGGAACTTTTCAGAAATACTACACACCAACTGGATCAAACGGAATTGCTGGGGGTTGTGGCCCAGCAACCTTTTAACCAGACCTACAGGTAATAGGCAAGCTAAGGTTTGAGAACAACTTTCTTAAAGAACCAGGGGAATGTTTTAAGCTGGAAGATAAAGGGATTATATTTACACTTAGAGAGATCAGTTTAGCCAGAGTTAGGCAATTGATTGGAGGCACCATTTGTGTTTTAAGGTAGAAAAAGGAGTGGAATGGTAGTAGTGCCTTTGAAACCAGTTGTGTTCACTTCATGGTCCATTTTGTTAATGGCCTGATTTATGAAAAGTGGGGAAGACTGATTTGTATAGGACAGTGGTTCTCAACCTTCTGGCCCTTTAAATACAGTTCCTCATGTTGTGACCCAACCATAAAATTATTTTCGTTGCTACTTCATCACTGTAATGTTGCTACTGTTATGAGTCGTAATGTAAATATCTGATATGCAGGATGGTCTTAGGCGACCCCTGTGAAAGGGTCGTTCGACCGCCAAAGGGGTTGCGACCCACAGGTTGAGAACTGCTAGTATAGGAGCTTGGGAAATGGAGGGCACAATGATACTTGGAGTGAATATCTAACAGTTACATATTTTTTCTTTAGATTTTAGCTTTCCCATTATGCTCTGCAATTTACTAGCTGCATGATATTGGGCAAGTTTCATAAAACATCTTTCAGCCTCTATTTTCTAACCTCTGACTACTCTATGCAACCTCGCCCCCAATTCCATGCACTCCCCATCTTTTTTTTTTTTCCAATTTAAAAAGTAAACTTCCTTTTAGAAGAGTTATGGATTTACAGAACATTTGCAGAGATAGTACAGAGAGCTCCCATATCTCCCCCACACACAGTTTTCCTTATTATTACATCTTATATTTGTATGGCACATTGTTACAACTAATGGACCAGTACTGATACATTGTCAGTAACTGAAATCCATATTTTACTCAGATTTCCTAGCTTTTCGCTTATGCCTTTTTTTGTTCCAAGATACCACCGAGCACTTTACATTTAGTTGTCATGTTTCATTAGGCTCCTCTTGACTCTTTCTCGCTTTCCTTGTTTTTTTATAATCTTGACGGTGTTGAGGAGTATTTTGTAGAATGTCCCCCTATTTGGGAGTCCGGTGTTTTTCTCATAGTTATACTAGGGTTGTGGATTTTGAGGAGGAAGACCACAAGAGGTAAAGTACCTTTCTCATCACATCATAATAAGCGGGTGTATTATCAACATGACATTTTAAAAAATATATACTTTTATTTATTTCAGAGAGAGAGAGCTAGAAACATCAATGATGATAGAGAATCATTGATCAGCTGCCTCCTGCACACCCCACACTGGGGACTGAGCCTGCAACCTGGACATATGCCCTGACCAGGAATCCAATGGTGACACTCAACCACTGAGCCACACCAGCTGGGTTCAACATGACTTTTCACTCTTGATCTTGACCTTGATCACCTGGCTGAGGTAGTGTTTGTCATTTTTCTCCAGGACAGAGTTACTCTTTTCCTCCTGTCTTTTCAAACTTTCCTCTTAAGAAGGAAGTTGCTATGTGCAGCCCACTCAAAGAGTAAAGAAAATTCAAGGCTTTTAGCCTGGTTCATGTGCCCATTTTTCTTAATATGTATACCTGCTATATACATGGGAGAGACCCAGGAAAACTGAGGAGTAACTCACCAAAATAACTGGAAATAAAAGATGATGGTTGGTCAGTTATGGGAGGGTACAGTAAAAGGATTAATGCTGGTACGATTGTTGTGCAGATTTAAGTCATTGTCTTCTGCACTGATAAAAATTCCTAGAGCTAAAGTCATCCTGGCCCAGCCCAGGGAGACATATCTACAAATGAAGGTTTCCCTTACAAATGTAAATATCTTTTTCAAAGGGTAACTTTTATTTTGTTTTTTGAGCTTCTCCTAAGTGCACTCTTTCTGAAAATTAACTAGCCTGCAATAATCCTTATGCTAAAGAGGCATATTTTGGGGTGACAAAATCTGTTCCTCTAGCTCCTAGACTATAAATTGTACATCATGTTACTACTAGAGGCCCGGTGCACAAAAATTGTGCACCGAAGGAAGCTCCCAGCCTCTCCTTTTTTAATTTTTTTTTTATTCTGGGATTTATTTACCTTCTATAATTGAAACTTTGTTGCCGCTCCAGCTCCGAGGCCATGGCCTGCTGAAAGCAGGTATCTGGGGTTTGTTTAGCTTCTATAATTGAAACTTTGTTGCTTTCGGAGCTTAGAGCCGGGCCGCGGCAGGTGGGGAACCTTGGCTTCCTCCATCACTGGAGCAAGCAAGCCTCCTGCTCGCTTTAGCTGCGTGGCTGCCTGCCACTATCTTTGTTGGGTTAATTTGCATATCCTGCTGATTAGCCAATGGGAAGCATAGCAGAGGTATGGTCAACTACCATGTTTGTCTATTCCTTTTGGTGAAAGGAATAACATTCTAAACCAACTGAGCCACCAGGCCAGGGTTACAATATACATTTTTAAGTAATCTGGGTCCACTTTTAAGTAATATACCACTTCTCCCCCCCCTTTTTTTAATGTTAATTGTGCCCTGACAAGGAATGGAACCTTTTGGTGAAAGGAATAACATTCTAAACCAACTGAGCCACCAGGCCAGGGTTACAATATACATCATGTTTGTCTATTCCTTTTGGTGAAAGGAATAACATTCTAAACACCACTTCTCCCCAGGCCAGGGTTACAATATACATTTTTAAGTAATCTGGGTCCACTTTTAAGTAATATACCACTTCTCCCCCCCTTTTTTAATGTTTATTGATTTTAGAGAGGGATGGAAACATCAATGATGAGAACCATTGATCAGCTGCTAACTGCACGCCCCCCAGGGTGTTGAGCCCATAACCTGGGCATGTGCCCTGACTGGGAATCAAACCAACAACCTTTCTGTGCATGGGACAACACCCAATGGAGCCACACTGGCCAGGGCATATTTCACTTTTATATATGCTAGAAACTATTCTATAGGTTTTGCTATTATTACTTTAATTAGCAGTTATCTTTTAGAGTCATTACCTTCTTTATAAGTATTTATCCTGCACTTTTGAGAAGTATTTCCATAGGTTAGTGAATTATGAGTTCACAAGTTTTTTTTTGTTTTAACACTTTAAAGATGACACTTTTAAAATATATTTTTTTATTGATTTTAGAGAGGAAGGGAGAGAGAGAGAGAGATAGAAACATCAATGATGAGAGAGAATCATTGATCAGCTGCCTCCTGCACACCACACACCAGGGATTGAGCCTGCAACTGGGGCATGTGCCCTGACCAGGAATTGAACCGTGACCTCCTGGTTCATAGGTCGATGCTCAACCACTGAGCTATGCCAGCCGAGCATGATGACACTTTTTTTTAATTAAATCTTTATTGTTCAGATTATTACAGTTGTTCCTCTCCCCCCCCCCCCCGGCCCCCCCCCCCCCCCCTCCC
>NW_005354829.1:1415237-1415713 GCF_000412655.1 Myotis brandtii | reverse complement strand
CCCACTGTCCTCATCCATAGGTGTACAATTTTTGTCCTGTCTCTTCCTGCACCCCCACACCACTTTCCCCCCAAGTATTGTCAGTCCACTCCCTTTCTATGCCCCTGGTTCTATTATATTCACCAGTTTACTCTGTTCATCAGATTTTTTATTCACTTGATTTTTAGATTCACTTGTTGATAGATATGTATTTGCTGTTCATAATTTTTATCTTTACCTTTTTCTTCTTGCTCTTCTTAAAGGATACCTTTCAGCGTTTCATATAATACTGGTTTGGTGGTGATGAACTCCTTTAGCTTTTTCTTGTCTGTGAAGCTCTTTATCTGTCCTTCACTTCTGAATGATAGCTTTGCTGGATAGAGTAACCTTGGCTGTAGGTTCTTGCTATTCATCACTTTGAATATTTCTTGCCACTCCCTTCTGGCCTGCGTAGTTTCTGTTGAGAAATCAGCTGACAGTCGTATGGGTACTCCCTT
>NW_005354829.1:1410604-1414334 GCF_000412655.1 Myotis brandtii | reverse complement strand
TAATTAAGCCTTGATTGTTGTAGTTATCACTGGGAGGAATTGACCTCCAGGCCAATTGGCTGTGAGAATCAGCTGTGTCTATGGTGGGAGAACTTCTGTGCTGGAGACACCCTTCTGGGGCAAGACTTGCTTCAGTGGGGCTTTGGTGCTCACTGAGTCTGCCCCCTGAGTGTGTCCCTTATGGATCTGAGGAGTTGTAATCTGGATGGTCCCACTCTGACCACTGGGTACACTGGCTCTTGGATCTAAGGAGGTGCTAATTTAGCCTCTGCCTGAGGCTACCCAGCAGGAGATACGAAGAGATCTGCAGATTCCCCTTCCTTTTTGGGGGTTTGGAAGTGCCCAGATGAAGCCCAGCTGTGAAGCAATGCAAGCTGCTGTGGGGCCTTGGGCCTTCTCTTGGAAGTTCTGGGTCTGTCTGGCCCAGCTGTAATTTGTTAGGTAATTTTCAGATTGCAAAGGGCCAGGGAATTCATATGCAAAAGCCTCTGCTGCAGCCTGGGTGGTGCGGGGTCTCAGGGAATCAACAGGGCGGAGCAAGCAGCTATGGCTGATCCTCAGCCCTGCCCTAAGGGGCCCCGTGTCTCAGTGTCCCAGTAATTGCTGCAAGCACCTCTGAGGGAAAGCCGCCCTCAACTTCCAAGTTCTGCCTGCTGCCAGACAGTCCAGTTTCTCCCCGTATGAGTCCTGGGTCCCCAGAGACTTCCCGGAACAGGAGTTCAGAGCAGTTGGGGGCTTGAGACTCCCTCCAGATTCAAAAAGACAGCCGCGTCCTCAGGTGCCAGCCCCTTTCCGCACGCGCTCGAGCCTCTGTACCTCTGCACTTTACTTCGGCAGCTCCTCTGAGTCTCAGTGTGCTTTTCTCTTTCCTTCTAGTTGTAGAATTTTCACTCAGCCAGCCTTCCTGTAGTTCTGGATGATGTCCGTTTTGTCTTTTCGTTGTATTTTTGAGGTTGTTGTGGGAGGCAGCAGTTTCCGGTGTTTACCTATGCTGCCATCTTGGTTTCTCCAGATGACACTTTTTTAAAAAAAAATCACCGAAAAAGCATTTTCCACTTAAAAGTGCTAAAGACAATTAAGATTTGTAAAGACTATATTTACTGATTGAATTATACAGCATATAGCTTCTCTCCTAAACAAAATCAAGCAGAATGCACAATAGTTTTTAAATATTTCATCATCCTACTGTATAAAAAAAAATCACCGAAAAAGCATTTTCCACTTAAAAGTGCTAAAGACAATTAAGATTTGTAAAGACTATATTTACTGATTGAATTATACAGCATATAGCTTCTCTCCTAAACAAAATCAAGCAGAATGCACAATAGTTTTTAAATATTTCATCATAATCCTACTGTACAGATTGCAAGAAGTTATCAATTATATCCAGTATAAAATAAGGCTAAATATTATGGTAAATATATCACTTGAAGAATAGATATGAAACCTGCCATTCAAATCTTAAAATTAATCCTTACCAATTTTAACCCAGAAAAATGTCAGTCATACTGGGTTTTACTTTTAGCAGAAACGAGATTGCCCCTGTAACTAGTGCAGGAAAGCTATCACAGTTCTGTAGCTGAAGATTCCATAGCATAAATCTTATTGTGCTAGTGCCTTCCTCCTTCTTCTGGGAAGGTAATTTTTACAAACTCTTATATCCCAGTCATGTTTGATGTTGTTCTCCCTCCATCTCTTGCTCTGAATGATGCTACCCTGACAGAATGTCTTTTGATTATAGTTTTGTGGTGTATTTCCAAATTTCAGTGTCTTTCCTCTCCTTAGTAAAATTAGGTTGTAGCTGTTTCAGGATCTAGAACCAAATTAATCATGAATTGATAGTCTTGTAGACTATAATGTGACAAAAGCCTGTAATCATCATTCTGTAGTTAAAATGCCCTGGAGTTTTTATCATTTAATAGCTATTGTGGGTACTTTAATATCAGTATTGTCAATCTGTCTGATGCTGTTTCCTCTGCTAGCTCACTTATTAGAGCTTTGAGTATGAAAACAAAAATGATCTAATATCTTATTTTTATACTTTAAGGCTTTTGATGCTTCAGCCTGTTCATTTTCTAATAAGAGCATATATTGCTCAAAACCAGAGTTTAATCTCTCTAATAATCTGCAGCTTTAATGTATTTATAATAGAGTATAATAATACCCTTTGGGCTTTTGCCTCTTTGAGGCAGCTGCTCTGTGGAAGAGGTGAGCCCAGTGGGAAACTCTATTGCAGACAAACCCTCTAGGTCCTCCCCAAAAAGCTAGACATCATAGTATTTCCCTTTGGGCCATTCCTCATGCTACTATTTGGAATCAGTTGGCAATCTCAGCGATCTGTCAGGGTATCCTATATAATAAAAGGCTAATATGCAAATCAACTGAACAGCGGAACCACTGGTCACTTGTCAGTAAATGTTTCCCTCCACATCCCACGTGGTTCAGGGTTCAGGGCCTGGAAGAGGAGCCGCACACAAATGAAAGAGAAAAGACAAGAGATAATTTGGGAATATTGGGGGACCAGGCGGGTAAGTCCAACTCAGGAGAAAGGGCTTCCACTGGTGCTCAGGCCGCACCAACCTTTTATAGTCAGAGGTAAACAAGGTAGGAAGTTACCATAGTTACACAGTTCTTGTGAGTTTCACTTGTTTTGACCATTTCCTGCACTTTCCTCAGCCCATTAGCTTTCCAGATAAGATCTAGGAAGTGTTATAAGGTCAAGCCTAATTATGCTAAGAGGACTGTGCCCTCTAAGCTGGGACTTGTTTGTGACTTTGCCAACAGGTCAGTCGTAGGCTTAACCTTATATCAGTTTCCCACAGTCACTATGACATGCACTGACCACCAGGGGGCAGGCGCTCAACACAGGAGCTGCCCCCTGATGGTCAGTATGCTCCCATAGGGGGAGCGCCTCTCAGCCAGAAATTGGGCTCACGGCTGGCGATTGCAGCAGTGGTGGTGGGAGCCTCTCCTGCCTCCGCGGCAGAGCCAAGGATGTCCGACTGCTGGCTTAGGCCCGCTCCCCATCCTCTAGTTGGTAATAAAATTCCTCCCAGCATAGTGAGCAGCAGACAAGGCTGGGAGAGAAAGCTTTTAGCTTCTCCCAGGTTATTGCAAGAGCGGTGGCAGTTGTGCCACATGGTTGTCAGTGGGTCTCTGAGAACAGGCCCAGTCAAGGCTGCCACGCTTCAAGTACAGTCTGTCAAGACAACTAACTCAATGCCCTGAGTAGACAACACAGTGCTCACCCAGCTGACCCTGCATGGCCAGCTCTCCAGGCGCTGAGTCCAGGATGGAGAGGACAGCTCTTCTGCCCATCCCATGTACCTTTCCATCCACCTCCTTGTGTCTCACCTGGAAGCCCAGACCCAGAACCTGCTGTGTGCCGCTGCTAATCACAGGTTGGCCACCAGGAGTCCCCAGAGCTGCTGACCCATGGGCAGGAGGCGCAGGGTCCTCCTATGAGCAAGAATCCTTGAACTCTGAAGGACCCCAGGATGGTTTTGTTTGTTTCCTGATGCCTGTCCCCACCCCTGCTGGATTGTGCATGCTCTCTGCCACCTTCCAGCCTAGCACAGATTCCTGGTCCCACCCTTAAATCTCATTCTAATACCACAGTGGATCCTCCCCACATCCAGCTCACCCTACTCTGCTGCCATGTTAATTACTAGGGGCCCGGTGCACGAAATTCGTGCACTGGGGGGGGGGGGGGGGGGGGGGCCCCCCGCCC
>NW_005354829.1:1397523-1409594 GCF_000412655.1 Myotis brandtii | reverse complement strand
TGGGCTCCGCCCCTGCCCAGCTCCCATCGCTGGCTCCACCCCTACTTCCCGCTATCACTGGCCAGGGCGGCAAAGGCGCCCGATTCTCTGATCATGGCTGGAGGGCAGGGCAAAGGCGGCCCCCGGCTCTTAGCTCCCCCCTGGGTTTCCGATCACTGTCAGTGGCAGGGGGCTTCTTCCTGCTTTCCCTTTCGCCTCCCTGCATTGTGCCTACATATGCAAATTAACCGCCATCTTTGTTGGCGGTTAACCACCATCTTAGTTGGCAGTTAATTTGCATATCACCCTGATTAGCCAATGAAAAGGGTAGCGGTCATACACTAATTACCATGTTTCTCTTTTATTAGTGTAGATATCCTATATAATCCAATATAATAAAAGCCTAATATGCTATGTGTCCAGTAGTCTGTTCAACCAATGAAACCATAATATGCTAATAATATGCTAAGGCCACTCAACTGTTCACTATGACATGCACTGACAACCAGGGGGCAGATGCTCCAACCAGTATGTTAGCTTGCTACTGGGGTCCGGCTGATCGGGACTGAGCAAGATGGGCTGGACATGCCTTAGAGACCTCCTGGTTCATAAGTCAATGCTCAACCAGTGAGCCCACCGGCTGGGCTCAGAGGTCTTCTTTCAGGCCTCCCTTGTCACCCAGTCTACGGTTGGTGAAAGAACAGGCTTTTCAGTGAGATACTGCAAGTGAGACTTTCTAGGCTCCACTAGTCTAATAGGGAAAAGATTACTAAACTTCCCAGACTGTCAGGGATACCAGCAAACGATGGTAACAGCCCCCTGGGTTTCCTTCTGACTTGTGAACATTTAGCATAAACCTAATCACAGCATTTGGCACATTTGCCCTTGATCAACTAGAGTATCTTAGGCAGATAAGTGTAACATACTTCAAGTTGTGGTTTAATGTTTACACTTGTATTTCCTTTTATTTTAATCTGCTGGTTGTATTAAGCATGAAAGTATTAATCTAACAAAAGAAAAAAGCCCAGCAGAGTGGCTCAGTTGACTGTGCACCTTGAGATTGTCAGTTTGATTCTGGTAGGTTGGAACTGGGTTGTGGGTTCCATCTGATCGTTGCTTTTCTCTCTCTTCCTATCTTTAACTCTCTAAACATGTCCTCCAATGAGGATTTTTTTTTTAAGGAATTAATCTGTATAGATGACTTGGCTATTACTTCTGATTCTTGATATTCCATGTGTCATGTAATATTGAATCCCACCTTTAAAGTGTAAGCATAAAAATACACTGAAGGCATTTAGGAAGATTTTAAATATTTATTTAATTTCTGAGGAAGGAAGGCTATATATATATATATTCCCTTAAACCCCAAAGCCATACAACACTGTCAAAAGTTTGTCTTTAAACGAAAGTGCCAAAATATATTTGTAACATTACAGAGTAAATATTTCTATTACAGGTTATGATTCGTATCTCTAAGGGTTCAAGGACATACAATAAGAATAATACTCAAGAAAATGACTCAAGGAAATGAAAGGTTAGCCTGGCTGGTGTGGCTCAATTGGTTGGACATCATCCCATGAACCAGGAAGTTGTCAATTCAATTCCTGGTCAAGGGCACATGCCTACTTGCAGGCTCGATCCCAGTGGGGGCCGGGGGGGGGGGCATGCAGGAGGCAGCCCATCAATGTTGCACTCTCACATCAATGTTTATTTCGCCTCTCCCTTCCTACTTTGTTATTTTTTTTCAGTATTATTTTGTCTATTAGGTGTCTCTTACAGCACCATATAAATTCTATCAGCTATCCATTTCTGTCTAAAATGACCATTAGGGTTTTGATGGCAATGATTCTGTATATTGCTTTTGGTAGTATTACTACCTTAGCAATATAAAGACTTCCAATCCATGAGAATGTGATATCTTTCAATTTACTTAGGTCTGTAATGTCAGCAATGTTTTATAGTTTTCAGTGTATAAGTCTTGATCTCCTTGGAAGGTTCAACTTCCTAGTTACACCAAAGGGTGGAACACCTGGAATTCTCAGCTGTCTCAGGTGTGAGAAAAAGAGTATGAAAGAAGATGAGACCTAAAAGTCTGATCAAGACACCATTTTTAAAAATATCCTTATAAATAGCCGGAAGACCTGCTTGGTTTGATTCAGTGGATAGAGCATCTGTCTGTGGACTGAAGAATCCCAGGTTCGATTCCTGTCAAAGACATATGCCTGGGATGCAGGCTCGATTTGAGTAGGGGGTGTGCAGGAGGTAGCCAATCAATGATTCTTTCATGATTGATGTTTCCATCTCTCTCTCCTTCCTCTCTGAAATCTATCAAAATGTATTTAAAAAAATAGTTGGAAGCAATCAGTACCTTACTCTCAACACATGTAAAAATAAAATAATTGCAAACTACTGAGTCCCCCCATGATTCTATTGTCTCTCACACTTGGAATGTATAAGGAACTTATGCATAGAGCTGCATCCTAAAACATAGACAAAAAACATTCTAATCCTAAAATTTCAGAAACACTTCAGAAAGAATTGATCAATCATTATTCCAAATATGCCACACTTCCATTTGTTCCCATTCACGTTGCTCTTAAAGATAAATAGGGAGAAAAAATGAGAGAAAAGTCCCAAGTGTTGAAGTCACAGAAGTGCCTTTTTACAAAATTTTGGTGCTAGGCCTGGCCAGTGTGGCTAAGTTAGTTGGAGCATCGTCCATGAGCCAAAGGGTGGCAGGTTTGATTCCCACTCAGGGCACATACCCAGATTAGGGTTCAGTCTCCAATCTCCATCCATTCTGGAGGCAACCAATAAATAATTCTCTCACACATTGATGTTTCTCTCTCTCTTTTCCTCTCTAAAAATCAATCAAACAAAAAACAATTTTGATGATAGATCACTGATAGTTGCACAAAATTCTACCTACACAGGGACCTATGTAATACTTTCAACAATATTTAAAATAGATATGAAATAAAAATAAAAGTAAAGTATGATTTTAAAAAATTATACCTTCTGCCTATAAGTCACAGGAAGAAAATGAACCGAAGTGACAGTTCATCCTACCTAATCTCTTAAATCAAGGATGGTAAGAGGTTTGGGATCACATCCGACATAGAAGTAAGGCTTTAGCACCTCAGAAAAAGTATCCCTGAAGGTATGGATGTGAGACATGTCATTCAAACTGTAAAAGGAAACCTGACCCATCTCATAGTCCAGGTAGATGCCAATCCCTCTGGGCATTTCCTGCAGCACAAGGGTCACAGGAACAGGCCCTTGAGCCACATAGTCACCATCCTGCAGCTGAATCGTCCAACATCTCTTCTCCTGTCTGAGCAGGGGCTGCTTTCTCTTTTTGGAAGGGGAGTCTTTACAGACCCCCACGGCCCACTCAGGCTTGTCATCCACCTGGACCTCCCAGTAATGTCGGCCACAGTCAAACCTTTCAGAACCCAGGACAACTGCAAATCCCTTCGGATTTTTATGAACTCCTTGCTTTTTCCTCACAAATGTCACAGACTTTTTATCCTCAGACACAAGAAGATGAGGATGTGCAGTTTCGGGATCCAGGGTAACTTCTTCTCTAAAAGTCTGCATGATTTTCAGCAGGGCCGAACACTGTGGAGGAAGGCTGAAGTCTTCTCTCTTATACTTCAAGCAATAGACATCTGGAGGTTCTAGGTTTTCACAACGGGGGAGGACACCCTTGATGTTCATCAGCAGTTTCACATCTGACACCACACTCGTCTCTGCCATCTCCTTTCGTAGACCTCTAAGTTTGGAAATGTGGTCTGAAAATGCAGCTTTGTTTGCAGCGAGATTCTGTAGAATGTGCTTCTCTTGTGTAGCTAGCCTTGAGTGAACTGCCGCTTGCTCACACTCTATGGATGCTAACACACTCTCATATTCAGAGGTTAACTTTGCTCTCTGCTTTTCCACCTTTTCTCTCAGTTCTGATCGTTGCCTGTCTTGAGTGGCTAATAGTTTCTGAAGGTCTGCCAGCTGCTTCTTCAGGGGCTCAATGTAACTTCTGAGCTTTTGCCTGTGATGAGAGGCAGCCTCCTCCACGGGCCTCACGTGGTGGCCCTGGTGGTCAGGGGGCTGAGTGCACAGGGGACACAACAACCTTAGGTCCTCCTCACAGAAGAGGGTCAGGGCCTGGTTGTGCTTCTTGCAGAAGCGCCTCTCTCCCTGCTGCTTCATATTGGCCCCTGTGATCAGGAGGTGCTTGGCCATGTCAACCATCTTTCCCAGCTGGGTGTTGCTCCACAGGTGCCTCTCTTTGCATGGGTGACGGCACACAGGGCAAGGGAACCTGTCCTGCACATCAGCCCAGGACTGCTGGATGCAGGAGCGACAGAAGTTGTGCCCACATTCGATGGTGACAGGGTCTCCCAGGATATCCAGGCAGATGGGACAGTTGATTTCTGTCTGGAGTTTTGCCACAGCTCCTTCACCTGCCATTTCTATTGTCAATTAAGGTCAGCCCCTGGTGTTCTGTGAGGTCCTTAGCTATAGAGGTAGGTGCCCAGAGGAGGTCCACTGCCCACCTGCAGCCAATCAAAGTAGCTGGAGGACTACTGTCCTTGGCAGCTCAGAGGATATGAATCCAAGTTCAGCAATTTTCCTGATCAGGGAGCAACGATGACTCTTCAGTACCGATTGGTTCCTGGGGATGAGAAAATACAGTTTCATGTAAAAAAAACAAAAATAAAAAAAACTACTTACTATTTGTCTTGTAGCCCTGCCTTGTTAGCTGCCACCTTTAAGGGAACCATTGCTTTCTTTTCCACCGCCCCACAGGTCACCTACGCCCACATTAATCACTGTGGTCTGCATGGAACTGCAAAAGTGTGAGAATGTTTGCTGCTAGATTCTCTGTCCCTGGGCTAAGTTTCAGCTTTAGTCACCTATTATATAGTCACCTATTAAAAGGCAGTGTCATGAATTTTTTCAACTCAGGCTGCAAATTAACACACATTTGGAAGATCTTAATTCCCCATTACCGTAACCTGCACGTAATCTTGGTTTCTGTGCAGCTGCCCTGGCTACAGCTGTTGAATGACTAAAATACCGGCCAGGTCTCGGGGTTTCCTTTAGGGACTGAGAGATTTGGGGCTACCTGCTTGTACTCTGAGTGTCTGCAGGCCTATTAAGTAAGTGCAGTCAACACGGGGTCTGAGTATCTGGGATTCAGGCCCACATCTCTAACCTCTCCCGGCCCTCCTATACAAAATCACCCCAACCTATCTCTGCCTATACCAGGACCCGCCCTCCCTGAGACATAATGATAGGTAGTCCACATGCAGCTCCTGACCAGCACCGTTAGGGGTTTTGTCACCCCCTTAGTTTGGGTTGAGATCCTGGTTCCCATAATTTTAGCAAAAGCATTTGATGGCTTAGAGAGGCCGTGAACCATAATGAAAGCATGGGTCCTAAAATAACCTGAATCCGCTTGAGAATTCCCTAGCCAAGTGCCCACTGGGCCCTTCCAGGGCAGCTGCACAGAAACCATGGTTTTTAGCGCCCACAGCTCTGGGCAACTCTGTGCAGCGGGTGTTTGCGGACCTTTGCCTTGGCTTTACCCCATACAAATGTTCCCCTTCCTGACTCCTCGGGGGTCAGACCTGGATATCTAAAATTTGATAGGGCATTTAGGTGACTTAAGGTTCAGACGGGGGCCAGGAAAACATAATTAACCGCTTGTGTTTTAAAATAAGCCACTCCCGAGTTTGGGTTCCCTTTAGAGCAGGGGTGGGCAAACTTTATGACTCGAGGGCCACATGGGTTCTTAAACTGGACGGGAGGGCCAGAACAAAAGCATGGATGGAGTGTTTGTGTGAACTAATATAAATTCAAAGTAAACATCATTACATAAAAGGGTACGGTCTTTTTTTTTTTTTAGTTTTATTCATTTCAAACGGGCCGGATCCGGCCCGCAGGCCATAGTTTGCCCACGACTGCTTTAGAGGTACATGTCTCTCAGCGGGGCACTGCTCAGGTGCTCAGGAGCCCACAGGTCTTCCTCACTCGGGCCTCCCGCACCCACTTGGTCCCCTGTCCGGACTCACCAGCAGCAGATGGCTCTTCTCCGTTCTTGAACGCCAAAAGGGAAAGCTGAATCCCCCACAAGGATCTCTCTCCACAGCGTGGCACAGGACAGCACGAGCCCTAACCTGACCCTGGTATATATACCCCATTAGCTCCACTTATTAACCACGCCCACCAACGTCTATTGGCTCGTCCCCCACGAGGGAGGGGTGAACCAGGGTAAGGAGATTTTCAGCACATTCCTGAGGCCCAAAAGGATCAAACTGTTAATATGCATGATCTCATTCGCCCCCTGGCTATTCTCTCTTGATCCTCTCAGCACCAGGTATTTACCTACTTACATACTCACATTGTTTTTTTACAACTATCCTGACTTAGGCCACATCTTTTTTTTCCCCCAAGACTAATGCAACAGTCTTTTACCTCATTCTTTAAAAAAAAAAAAAAAAATCTTTTATTGATTTTTTACAGAGAGGAAGGGAGAGGGATAGAGAAACATCCATGATAGAGAAACATCGATCAGCTGCATCCTCCTGTGTGCTGGCAACCAAGGTACATGCCCTTGACCAGAATTGAACCTGAGACCCTTCAGTCTGCAGGCAGATGCTCTGTCCACTGAGCCAAACCGGCTAGGGCCTTACTCACTTTTTTTTTTTAAATCTTTATTGTTGAGCCCTATCCAGTTTGGCTCAGTGGGTAGAGCATTAGCTTAGAGACCTAAGTGTTGGTCAGACTCCATTTGGCAAGGGCGCCTACCTTGGTTCAAGGGTCTCCCCTGCCTTGGCCCTGGTTGTGGCATGTGCAGGAGGCAACCAATCAATGTGTTTCTCTCACATTCACGTTTCTTTCTCTCTTTCCCTCTCTCCTCCACTCTCTCTAAAAACCAATGAGAAAATATCCTCAGCTGAGGAGTAAAGGAAAAAGTAATAAAGAGTGCTGATGTTGCTAAGGGTGTGAAAGTGCTCACAAAACACTAATCAGGGGCAATTGAAAAGGTACACAAACTGGTTGTTAGTTAGATAAACAAAAGCCAGTGATAGCATTTCCAAGACAGCTTCATATAAAAAATCTTTCAGGATAGTAGGGGTGATTGGATCAATTTAAGAAGTGTTTATTTATAAATTAAACAGTACATGAGACCTGTACTGTGTTTATAAGAAACGTTAGAACAGAGAATCATTTGAGGGTCTGCTGGTATTAATTCAATTTACATTATTTCTAATGGGAGAAGTAGGATTCAGTTTTTGAACAAATCGCTTTTCCAACAGGCTACCAGGATGAATTAAGTTAGAGAACCCAGGCTCCACTATATCAAAATTTACTTGCTTTTCATTTCCACTTCTCAAATGCAGGGTATATCCAACTGTGTACCTAAGTCGGTGGGATTCAGAGCAGATTAGATTTACTCTGAACTCCAAGCCACCTAGGAAAACTGATTTTTCACATGCATAGAATGCAATTCAAGGTCAGGAATTCAATGTGAGAAAAAGCTGGGCAGCAGATACACACACATTAGCCTTTGATGTTGGTGAGCTACAACTAGTCAAGATAATTGAGCTTTC
This sequence comes from Myotis brandtii, assembly GCF_000412655.1. Classification (NCBI taxonomy): domain Eukaryota; kingdom Metazoa; phylum Chordata; class Mammalia; order Chiroptera; family Vespertilionidae; genus Myotis; species Myotis brandtii. The sequence goes on along the minus strand of NW_005354829.1, from coordinate 1,401,999 downwards.
CCCTACAGTCAGCACTGATCTAAGTAGAGACCAAGAAAAGGCTGAAGTGACCTCCATGTTTGGTCTCCTTGGTTGCCACAGTGTCGAGGAACAGTAAAAGCAGTAACATGAATTATTTTCAACTCATGTTGCAAATTCACACACATTTGGTAGACCTCAATTCCCCATTACTGTAACCTCCCTGTGATCCTTGCCATGGCTTTATCTCCAATCATCACCTCAGTCCCTGTTTAAAGCTGTTGAATAACTAAAATACTGGCCAGGTCTCTGGGTCTCCTTTAGTGACTGAGAGACTTTGGGCCACCTGCTTATACTGTGGGTGGCTCTCTCCAGGCCCATTAAGGAAGATCAAATCAATACTGGTTCTGAGTATCTGGGATTCAGGCCCATGGCTCTAACCTCTCCCCTGCCCTCCTATACACAAACACTCTCACCTATCTCCACCGGTACACAAACCCGGCCTCCCTGAGACATAATGGAAGGTAGTCCACATGCAGCTCCAGGCCAGCAACATGAGGCTTTTGTCACCTGCTTAGTTCAGGTTGGGATCCTGGTTTCTGAAATTTTAGCAAGCATTCTATGACTTAGTCCAAAACTCCCCAAAGGACCCAAACCATAATAAAAAGCATTCGTGATGAAATAACTTTAATATGAAATAGGATATTCTTTCAAAGTGAGGACCAGGCTCATAGAGAGCAGCGGCACACAAAGCAGGGTTTTTACCACCCACAGCTCTGGGCAACTCTGTGCAGCGGGTGTTTGAGGACCTTCGCCTTGGCTTTACTCCATAGAAACATTCCCATTCAAGACTCTTCTGGGGTCAGATCTAGATATCTAAAATGTTAAAGGGCATTTAGGTGACTGAAGGTCCTGCCAGGGACCAGGAAAAAATAATTAGCTATATGCTTTTTGAAATCCAGTTCAGATCTCTTTATTTGTTTATTTTTATTTTTAAATGTAACATTTTTTAAAATTTAAATTCATTATTGTTAAAGTATTGCATATGTCTCCTTCTCCTTCCACCCTGCCCCCATTGTCCTCTCCCCTCCTGCTCCCAACCCCCTGCAAAGACCCTCACCACCCCTATTGTCTGTATCCATTGGTTATGCTTATATGCATGCATACAAGTTTTTTGGTTGATTGCTTCCCCACCAATGCTCCCACCACCCCTGCCTTCCCACTGAGATTTGATGGTTTGTTTGATGCTTCTATGTTTCTGGATTTATTTTTGTTCATCAGTTGAGGTTGTTCATTATATTCCACAAATGAGTGAGGTCATGTGATACTTATCCTTCTCTGACTGGCTTTTTTCACTTAGCATAATGCTCTCCAGGTCCATCCATGCTGTTGTGAATGGTAAGAGTGCTTTCTTTTATAACAACAGCCAAGTATTCCTTAGAGATATATGTCTCTGTGGGCCACAGAGTCAGCGCTCTGGAACCCACGTTTTATCTCACTCCAGCCTTCCCCACACACTTGGTCTCATCTCCAGACTTACCAGGAGCAGAAGGCTGAGGTCAGGTCTGTTTCGCCAAATGGAAAAGGCGAATCTCCCACAAAGATCTTTCTTGACAGTCTGCAACAGGACTGCATGAGCCCTCACCTGCCCCTGGTGTATATACACGATTAGGAGGACCTAGCTATTAGGACCACACCCACCAAGGTCCAGGGCCTTCTCCCCCAGGGAGGGAAGGGTTATATGGGCAAGAGGATTTTCAGTGCTTTTCCTCAAGCCAGAATGGATAAACTCTGATAATATGCAGGATCTAATTTGCACCCTGGCTATTCTCCCTTGATCCTCTCAACACCATTTGTTTGTTTCTTTGTTTGTTTGTTTAAAATCTTTACTGTTGAGCCCAGGCTAATTTTGCTCAGTGGGTAGAGCCAGGGCCTGCAGACCAAAGGTTCTTGGGTTCAACTCAGATCAAGGGCATGTACCTTCTTTCCAGGTTCCACCTAGGCCTGCGCCCTGGACAGGGCTTGTGCAGGAGAAACCAATTGATGTGTTTCTCTCACTTCTATGTTTCTCTGTCTTTCTCTCTCTCTACTCTCCTCAAAAGTCAATGGAAACACATCCTCATGTGAGGATTAACAATAAATAAATAAATAAATGAGTGAAATAAAAATATCCTTAAAAATAGTTGGTAGCCTGATCTGGTTTGGCTCAGTGGATAGAGCATGGGCGTATGGAGTGAAGGGTCTGAGATCCATTCTAGTCTAGGCACATTCTGGGGTTGTGGGCGGAATCCCCTTACAGGAGCCAGCAGATCAATGCTTTTCTCTCATCATTGATGTTTCTGTCTATCTCCTCTCCCTCTCTGAAATAAAAATTAAAAAAAACTTACCTAATAATAGACAAACATGAAAATTGACCGTACCTTAGTTACGCCCACCAGCCAATCATATAAGTATGCAAATTAACCAAAAAAAGATGGCAGTTCATTTGCATACATAGGTGCCCAGTGGTGATTGGAGCCTGCAATCAGAGCTGAGAGGTCCCCTGTCCAGGCCTAACGCCTTGAGGAGTTAGGCCTGAGCAGGCCCGGAACCAGCAATCACAGGGAGCAGGGGCGGATCCGGCAATGGTGGGGAGAAGGGGTGGAGCCGATGATTGCAGGAGCTGGGGGTCCCTTGCCCAGGCCTAATGACTGGGCCAGAGGAGTTAGGCATGGGCAGGGCCCAAGCCGGCAATTGGTGTGAACTACAGAGGAAACACCTTTTCTGACTGCTCATTATTTAAGCTCCCTGTATGCCACTGGTAATATTCTTAGTAACTTGGGTAATAAAAATCCAATAAGGTGATCTAGGGTTTTTTACCACACTCCTGGAGAAACAAAGAAAGTTCTGCTGCTGGAGGGCTAGGATATGTCATATCCTGCCCTAGCTTGTTTTGGTCAGTGGATAATACCTCAGTCTCCCCACCATAGGGTCTGGGTTCAATTCTGACCAAGGGCATGTACCTAGGTTGCAGGCTCCTCCCTGGCCTAGACCCAGGTCAGGGCTGATGCAGGCAGCAACCAATCAAAGTGTTCCTCTCACTTTGATGTTTCTCTCTGTCTTTCCCTTTCACTTCCACATTCTCTAAAAATCAATGGAAACATATCCTCAGGTGAGGATAAAAAAAGAAAGAAATGTCATATCCTATGAAAGACACATCTTGAAAATGCCTAAAGAAAGTTGTCATTTTTTCATGGTGAAGGGACTGGAGTCCGTGTTGGTGAAAACACCTTGGTGGCTGCGGTGACTGGCAGTGGCTGCAACAGTGGGGTGATGGGGCTGGTGCCTTCCCCTGATCAGCCCGGTCGCCTCACACGAAGGGAGGATAGACAGTGGCTTAGGTCTTCTACCCAAGGTGAGCAGGGAGCAGGGAGTAAGAAATCCCCTGAGGGCTCCCAATATGTGATAGGGGGCAGGCTGGGCTGAGGGACCTCACCAACACCTCTAGTGCACAAATTTTTGTACACTGGGTCCCTAGTATTTTAATAAATAGTTGGAAGCAATCAGTAACTTACTCTCTACACAAGGAAAAATAAGAGGAAACCACTGAAAGTCCATGATTCTGCCATCTCTCCCACCTGGATGGAATACATAAGGTACTTATGCATAGAGCCACATCCTGAAACAGACAAAATTTGCAATTCATGTAAATATACAAAAACTTTATTGAACTGTGCCTTATAATGAACATTCTAATCCAAAATTTCAGAAGCACTTCAGAAAGAATTGATCAATCAATATTCCAAATTCTCCATAACTCCATTTGTTCCCACACACCTTGCTCTTGAAGAAAAATGGGGGGAGGGGAAGGAGAGAGGGGGGAGAGAAAGAGAAAACAAGTATTCAAATCACAGAAGTGTTTTTAATAAAATATTGGGGCTAACCTTGGCCAGTGTGGCTCAGTTAGTTGGAGAATTGTCCCATGAACCCAAAGGGTGGGCCGGTTCGGGTCAGGGCATGGGTGAATTCTGGAGGCAGCCAATCAATGGTGCCCTCTCACGCTGATGTTTCCCTCTCTAAAAATCAACACAACCAAAGAAAAAATTTTTAATGCTAGATCACTGATCCTGTATATAAAATTCTACCCACAAAAACCAGGTAATACTTTCAACAATCTACACTAATAAAAGAGAAACATGGTAATTAGCGTACGACCGCTACCCTTTTCATTGGCTAATCAGTGAGTATATGCAAATTAACTGTCAGCCAAGATGGCGGCCGGCAGCCAGGCAGCTGGAAGCGAACATGAGGCTTGCTTGCTTCAGTGAAGGAGGACTCCAACGTTCCCCGCCTGCCTTGCCGGCCTCTGAGCTGGCAGTTTGAAACTTTGTAACTAATATAGAAGCTAAACAAAACCCCAGAAACCAGCTTTCAGCCAGCCGGGATCTCAGAGCTGGAGTTATACATTGTTTCGATTATAGAACGCAAACAAACCAGATACCAGCTTTCAGCAGCGGAAGCCTCAGAGCTAGAGCCAGA
>NW_005354829.1:1379849-1396400 GCF_000412655.1 Myotis brandtii | reverse complement strand
CCTTCCCAGCTGGGTGTTGCTCCACAGGTGCCTCTCTTTGCATGGGTGATGGCACACAGGGCAAGGGAACCTGTCCTGCACATCAGCCCAGGACTGCTCCATGCAGGAACGACAGAAGTTGTGCCCACATTCGATGGCGACAGGGTCTCTCAGGTTATCCAGGCAGATGGGACAGTTGATTGTCGTCTGGAGTTTTGCCACAGCTCCTTCACCTGCCATTTCTCTTGGTCAATTAAGGTCAGCCCCTGGTGTCTGGTGAAGTCCTTAGCTACAGAGGTAGGTGCCCAGAGGAGCTCCACTGCCCACCTGCAGACAATCAAAGTAGCTGGAGGACTACTGTCCTTGGCAGCTCAGAGGATATGAATCCAAGTTCAGCAATTTTCCTGATCAGGGAGCAACGATGACTCTTCAGTACCGATTGGTTCCTGGGGATGAGAAAATACAGTTTCATGTAAAAAAAAAAAAAAAAGACTATTTACTATTTGTCTTGTTGCCCTGCCTTGGTAGCTGCCACCTTTAAGGGAACAATTGATTTCTTTTCCCCCGCCCCACAGGTCACCTACGCCCACATTAATCACTGTGGGTCTGCATGGAACTGCACAAGTGTGAGAATGTTTCCTGCTAGATTCTCTGTGCCTGGGCTAAGTTTCAGTTTTAGTCACCTATTATCTAGGGCAATGGTCCGCAAACTGTGGCTCGTGAGCCAAATGTGGCTCTTCCTAAGCCTTAGGAGTACTCTAATTAAGTTAATAACAATGTATCTACTTATATAGTTTAAGTTTAAAAAATTTGGCTCTCAAAAGAAATTTCAATCATTGTACTGTTGATATCTAGCTCTGTTGACTAATGCGTTTGCTGACCACTGAACTACGGGATTAGGGGAAGTGCTTAACATCAGGGTAAGAAATGTAAAAATCCCAACTTGAATCACTTCCAATTTTTGAAAAACCTCAGCAATGGATTTGGCACTTTCTGTCTTAAAATACAGTTATTTCTACCCTGGCCAGTTTGTGCCACTGATTACAGTGTTGACCCATGTACCCAAGAGTCTTGGGTTTTCTGGTCAAGAGCATGTACCTAGTGCAGGTTCGAGCCTCAGCTCCTATGGGGGTGAGCCCAGGAGGCAACCAATAGACTTGTCCCTCACAGCAATGTTTTTCCCTTTCTCCTCCACCCTACTCCCTCACTGCCTTTCACTCTCTCTAAAACCATCAATGGAAAAAGATTCTCAGGTGAGGATTAACAAACAAACAAAACACAATAGTTATTTGTGGTAACACTGAATTCATGATACAGTCAAACCTCATCTCCCATCTCAAACAATTCAGTTCTCTTGACCAAACAGTTCAGAGAAAATGTCTCAGTTGTTGACCAAAGCTTCTGTTTTCCACCTGACAACTTTTTCATACTGACACCTTGGCATGACAAAAAGTGTCTCAGACCAAAAAAATAAAAAATAAAATAAAATAAATGAATGAATAAGGAAAGAATGCTTTTTGTTTCTGGCTAAATCAACAATTAGCACAATTTTAAAACCTAAAGTGAACATCCAGAGAGCTAATGCAAGCTTCCTCGGTTTGGCTCTGTGTATAGAGCTTTGGCCTGAGGCCCTAAGGGTCCCAGGTTTCATTCCATTTAAAGGCATGTGCCTGGGTTGCAGGCTCCTCTGGGCCCTGGACTCTGGGCATGTTCAGGAGGTAACCAATTAACATGTTTCTCTCACATCCATGTTTCTGTATTTCCCTCTCTCAAAAAGTCAATGGGAAAATATCCCCGGGTGAGTATTACAAAAATAATAAAGATAACTACTGTTGCTAAGGGTGTGAAAGTGCTCACAAAACAATCAGAGCCAATTGAAAAGGAGAAAAACTGTTGTTGATTGGATAAGTGAAAAGCAGATAGCCAGTCACAGCATTTCCTAAACAGTTGAGAAGACAGTTGAACTTTCCCTTACAGTCAGCACTGATCCTAGTAGAGGCCAAGAAGAGGCTGGAATGACCTCCAGGTTGGGTCAGCTCGGTTGCCACAATATCACCCAACAGTCAAAGGCAGTATCATGAATTTTTTCAACTCAGGGCTGCAAATTAACACACATCTGCAAGACCTTAATTCCCCATTACCGTAACCTGCATGTAAACCTTGGTTTCTATGCAGCTGCCCTGGCTAAAGCTGTTGAATGACTAAAATACTGGCCAGGTCTCGGGGTTTCCTTAAGGGACTGAGAGATTTGGGGCCACCTGCTTATACTCTGAGTGTCTGCAGGCCTATTAAGAAAGTCCAGTCAATAGTGCAGCCACTATGGAGGACAGTATGGAGTTTCCTCAAAAAACTAAAAATGGAACTCCCATTTGACCCTGTGATCCCACTTCTAGGAATATATCCCAAGAAAACAGAAATACCAATCAGAAAGGTTATATGCACCCCTATGTTCATAGCAGCACAATTCACCATAGCTAAGATCTGGAAACAGCCTAAGTGCCCATCAGTAGATGAATGAATTAGAAAACTGTGGTACATCTACATGATGGAATACTATGCTGCTGTAAAAAAGAAGGAACTCTTACCATTTGCATGGATGGAACTGGAGAGCTTTATGCTAAGTGAAGTAAGCCAGTCAATGAAGGAAAAATACCACATGATCTCACTCATTTGTGTATAATAAAGACCATTATAAACTTATGAACAAAAATAGATACAGAGGCAGAACAGCCTCAAACAAACTGTCAAACTACAGTGGGAAGGCTGGGGAGGGTTGGGGGGCAGGAGCGGAGGGTAAGAGATCAACCGAAGGACTTTTATGCATGAATATAAGCATAACCAATGGACATAAGACACTGGGGGGTAGGGGAAGGCCAGGGGATTGTCAAGGGTGGGGAAAAAAGGAGACATATGTAATACTCTTTGTAATACTTTAAGCAATAAAACAATTAAAAAAAAAAAGAAAAAGAAAGTCCAGTCAACACGGGATCTGAGTATCTGGAATTCAGGCCCATATCTCTAACCTCTCCGAGCCCTCCTATACAAAATCATGCCCACCGATCTCCACCTCTACCCACACCCGCCCTCCCTGAGAGATAATGGTAGGTAGTCCACATGGTTTCTGCTAAGATCAGTGCCTTAAAGGATTTTTGTTTGGCTGTGTTTTTTGTTGGTATTTTTTTGTGTGTTTTTTGTATTTAATATACTTTATTGATTTTTTACAGAGTGGAAGGGATAGAGAGTTGGAAACATCGATGAGAGAGAAACATTGATCAGCTGCCTCCTGCACACTCCCCATTGAGGATGTGCCCGCAACCAATGTACATGCCCTTGACTGGAATGGAACCTGGGACCCTTGAGTCCGCAGGCCGAGGCTCTATCCACAGAGCCAAACCGGATAGGGCTTAAAGGACTTTTTAATATAAAACTGCCTTGGAAATGCTATCACTGGTTAATCGCTATTAGTTAATCCAATCAACAACAGTTTTTTTTAACCTTTTCAATAGCATGTGATTGTTGTTTCTGAGCACTGTCACACCTAGCAAAGTTAGCACTCTATTCTTTTTTTTTTTTCAGTCCTCACCTGAGGGTAATATGTCATCGCTTTTTAGAGCGTAGAAGAGAGAGGGAAAGACCTAGAGAAACCAGGATGTGAGAGAAACACATCCATTGGTTGCCTCCTGCACATGCCTGTGCAGGGCCCAGGAAGGGGAGGAGTCTGCAACCAAGTAGGGGCCCTTGAATGGAATGCAACCTGAACCCTTAGGTCTGCAGGCTGAGGTTCTATCCACTGAACCAAACCAGATAGGGCTCAACACTAGAGATTTAAAAAAAAGATAAATGCCCTGCCGGCATGGCTCAGTGGTTAAGTGTAGACCTATGAACCCAGAGGTCACTGGTTGGATTCCCGTCAGGGCCAACATCAGGGTTATGGGTTCCATCCCCAATGAGGGGCTTGCAGGAGGCAGCAAATCAATGATTCTCTCTCATCATTGATGTTTCTATGTATCTCTCCCTCTGCCTACCTCTCTGAAATCAATAAAAATGTAATTTAAAAAAATAAGTAAATAAATAAATGGTGTTGACAGGATCAAGAGAGCATACCAGGGGCAAATTAGATCATGCCTATTAACAGTTAATCCTCTCTGGCTTCGGGAAAGCACTGAAAATCCTCTTACTCTGGTTCATCCCTCCCCCCTGGGGGAGGAGCCACTGGACTTTGGTGGGCGTGGTTAACAGTAAAGGCAGTATCATGAATTTTTTCAACTCAGGTTGCAAATTAACACACATTTGGAAGATTTCAGTTCTCCATTACTGTCATCTCCCTGAGAATGTCGCCATGTATCCCCAGTCCCTGGCTAAAGCTGTTAAATAACTAAATACCGGCCTGGTCTGGGGGTGTCCAGTAGGGACTGAATGACTTTGGACCACGTGCTTATGCTGTGAGTGGCTCTCTCCAGGCCGATAAAGGAAGATCAAATCAATCTGGTTCTGATCATCTGGGATTCAGGCCCATGGCTCTAACCTCCCCTGCCCTCCTATACACAAACACTCTCACCTACCTCCGCCTGTGCACAAACCCGGCCTCCCTGAGACATAAGGGAAGGAAGTCCACATGCAGTTTCTGACCAGCACCGTGAGGCGTTTGTCACCCCCTTCGTTCAGTTTGAGATCCTGGTTTCCGAGATTTTAGCAAAAGCATTTGATGGCTTAGGAAGGCCCCGAACCATAATGAAAGCAAGGTCCTAAAATAACCTGAACCCGCATTAGAATTCCCCCGAGAAGTGCCGACTGGGCCCTTCCAGGGCCGCTGCACAGAAAGCGAGGTTTTTACCGCCCACGGCTCTGGGCAACTGTGTAGCGGGTGTTTGAGGACCTTCGCCTTGGCCTTACCCCAGACAAATGTTCCCATTCCTGGCTCCTCGGGGGTCAGACCTGGATATCTAAAATTTGATAGGGCATTTAGGTGACTTAAGGTTCAGACGGGGGCCAGGAAAACATAATTAACCGCTTGTGTTTTAAAATAAGCCAATCCCGAGTTTGGGTTCCCTTTAGAGGTACATGTCTCTCAGCGGGGCACTGCTCAGATGCTCAGGAGCCCACAGGTCTTCCTCACTCGGGCCTCCCGCACCCACTTGGTCCCCTGTCCGGACTCACCAGCAGCAGATGGCTCTTCTCCGTTCTTGAACGCCAAAAGGGAAAGCTGAATCCCCCACAAGGATCTCTCTCCACAGCGTGGCACAGGACTGCATGAGCCCTAACCTGTCCCTGGTATATATACTCCATTAGCTCCAGTTATTAACCACGCACACCAACGTCTATTGGCTCGTCCCCCACGAGGGAGGGGTGAACCAGGGTAAGGGGATTTTCAGTGTATTCCTGAGTCCAAAAAAGATTAAAGCTGTTAATATGCATGATCTCATTCGCCCCCTGGCTATTCTCTCTTGATCCTCTCAGCACCAGGTTTTTTTTTTTTTTAATATATATACCCCATTAGCTCCACTTATTAACCACGCCCACCAACGTCTATTGGCTCGTCCCCCACGAGGGAGGGGTGAACCAGGGTAAGGAGATTTTCAGCACATTCCTGAGGCCCAAAAGGATCAAACTGTTAATATGCATGATCTCATTCGCCCCCTGGCTATTCTCTCTTGATCCTCTCAGCACCAGGTATTTACCTACTTACATACTCACATTGCTTTTTTTACAACTATCCTGACTTATGCCACATCTTTTTTTTTTTTCATGACTAATGCAACAGTCTCTTACCTCATTCTTTTTAAAAAAAAAAAATCTTTTATTGATTTTTTAAAGAGAGGAAGAGAGAGGGATAGAGAAACATTGATGAGAGAGCAACATCGATCAGCTGCCTCCTCCAATGTGCCCCCAACCACGGTACATGCCCTTGACCAGAATTGAACCTGAGACCCTTCAGTCTGCAGGCAGATGCTCTGTCCACTGAGCCAAACCGGCAAGGGTCGTACTCACTTTTTTTTTTTAATCTTTATTGTTGAACCCTATCCAGTTTGGCTCAGTGGGTAGAGCATTGGCTTACAGACCTAAGGGTTGGTCAGACTCCATTTGGCAAGGGCGCCTACCTTGGTTCAAGGGTCTCCCCTGCCTTGGCCCTGGTTGTGGCATGTGCAGGAGGCAACCAATCAATGTGTTTCTCTCACATTCACGTTTCTTTCTCTCTTTCCCTCTCTCCTCCACTCTCTCTAAAAACCAATGAGAAAATATCCTCAGCTGAGGAGTAAAGGAAAAAGTAATAAAGAGTGCTGATGTTGCTAAGGGTGTGAAAGTGCTCACAAAACACTAATCAGGGGCAATTGAAAAGGTACACAAACTGGTTGTTAGTTAGATAAACAAAAGCCAGTGATAGCATTTCCAAGACAGCTTCATATAAAAAATCTTTCAGGATAGTAGGGGTGATTGGATCAATTTAAGAAGTGTTTATTTATAAATTAAACAGTACATGAGACCTGTACTGTGTTTATAAGAAACGTTAGAACAGAGAATCATTTGAGGGTCTGCTGGTATTAATTCAATTTACATTATTTCTAATGGGAGAAGTAGGATTCAGTTTTTGAACAAATCGCTTTTCCAACAGGCTACCAGGATGAATTAAGTTAGAGAACCCAGGCTCCACTATATCAAAATTTACTTGCTTTTCATTTCCACTTCTCAAATGCAGGGTATATCCAACTGTGTACCTAAGTCGGTGGGATTCAGAGCAGATTAGATTTACTCTGAACTCCAAGCCACCTAGGAAAACTGATTTTTCACATGCATAGAATGCAATTCAAGGTCAGGAATTCAATGTGAGAAAAAGCTGGGCAGCAGATACACACACATTAGCCTTTGATGTTGGTGAGCTACAACTAGTCAAGATAATTGAGCTTTCCCCTACAGTCAGCACTGATCTAAATAGAGACCAAGAAGAGGCTGAAGTGACCTGCATGTTTGGTCTCCTCGGTTGCCACATTGTCGAGGAACAGTAAAAGCAGTATCATGAATTATTTTCAACTCATGTTGCAAATTCACACACATTTGGTAGACCTCAATTCCCCATTACTGTAACCTCCCTGTGATCCTTGCCATGGCTTTATCTCCAATCATCACCTCAGTCCCTGTTTAAAGCTGTTGAATAACTAAAATACTGGCCAGGTCTCTGGGTCTCCTTTAGTGACTGAGAGACTTTGGGCCACCTGCTTATACTGTGGGTGGCTCTCTCCAGGCCCATTAAGGAAGATCAAATCAATACTGGTTCTGAGTATCTGGGATTCAGGCCCATGGCTCTAACCTCTCCCCTGCCCTCCTATACACAAACACTCTCACCTATCTCCACCGGTACACAAACCCGGCCTCCCTGAGACATAATGGAAGGTAGTCCACATGCAGCTCCAGGCCAGCAACATGAGGCTTTTGTCACCTGCTTAGTTCAGGTTGGGATCCTGGTTTCTGAAATTTTAGCAATCATTCTATGACTTAGTACAAAACTCCCCAAGGGACCCAAACCATAATAAAAGCATTCGTCCTAAAATAACTTTAATATGAAATAGGATTTTCTTTCGAAGTGAGGACCGGGCCCATAGAGAGCAGCTGCACCCAAAGCGGGGTGTTTACCACCCACGGCTCTGGGCAACTCTGTGCAGCGGGTGTTTGAGGACCTTCGCCATGGCTTTACCCCATACAAACGTTCCCATTCCTGACTCCTCGGGGATCAGATCTAGATATCTAAAATGTTAAAGGGCATTTAGGTGACTGAAGGTTCTGACGGGGACCAGGAAAACATAATTAATTTCATGTGTTTTTAAATAAGCCAATCCTGTGTTTGGATTCTCTTTGGAGGTACATGTCTCTCAGCAGGGCACAGAGCAGGCACTCAGAAACCCAGTGGTCTTACTTCACTCCAGCCTCCCACACTCACTTGGTCCCATATCACGACTTACCAGGAGCAGACAGCTGCGGTCAGGTCTGTAATGCCAAAAGGAAAAGGCGAATCTCCCACAAGGATCTTTCTACACAGTCTTACTCAGGACTGCATGAGCCATGACCTGACCCTGGTGTATATACACCATGAGGCAGACCTAGCTATTAACACAAAGCCTGCCAAAGTCCAGTGGCTCGTCCCCCACTAGGGAGGGGTTAGCTAGAATCATATTTTCAATGCTTTCATCAGTCCAGAAAGGATGATCTCTGTTAATATGCAGGATCTAATTTGCACCCTGGCTATTCTCTCTTGATCCTCTCAGCACCATTGTGTTATTTATTTATTTATTTACTTACTTACTTACTTACTTACTATTGAGCCCTAACTGGTTTGACTCAGTGGATAGAGCCCGGGCCTGTAAACCAAAGGTTCTAGGGTTTGATTCAGATCAAGGGCATGTACCTTAGTTCCAGACTCCTCCTAGGCCAGGGCCCTGGTCAGGGCTTGTGCAGGAGGCAACCAATTGATGTGTTTCTCTCACATCCATGTTTCTGTCTTTCCCTCTCTCTCCCACTCTCCCTAAAAATCAATGGAAAAATATCCTCATGTGAAAATTAACAAAAAAAGGAAAAATAAATATTAAAATAAAAATATCTGAATAATGGTTGGAAGCTCTATCTGGTTTTGCTTAGTGGAAAGAGCATCAGCTTGTGGACTGAAGGGTCTGGGTTCCATTCTGATCTAGGGCACATGCCGGGGTTGTGGGCTGATGATCAATAATTTTCTCTCATTATTGAATTTTCTATCTCCTCCTCTCTCTTCCTCTCTGAAATCAATAAAAACATATTTTAAAAAACGTTGGAAGCAATCAATTCCTTACTCTCAACACATGCAAAAATATTAGAAACCCACTGAGAGTCCCGCCATTCTATCTTCTTTCCCACCTGGAATATGTAATGTACTTATGCATAAAGCCACATCCTGAAACGTAGACAAAATTTGTAATACATGTAAATATACAAAAACTTTATTGAAGCTGTGACTTACAATCAATACATTCTAGTCCTAAAATTTCAGAAACACTTTAGAAAGAATTGATCAATCAATATTCCAAATATTTCACACTTCCATTTGTTCCCACACACCTTGCTCTTGAAGAAAAATGGGTGGAAAAAGATGGAGAGAGAGAGAGAGCGAGAGAGAGAGAGAGACATATCCCAAGTGTTCAGGTCACAGAAGTGCTTTTTACAAAATTTTGGTGCTAGCCCAGCACAGTGAAGCTCAGTTAGTTGGAGCATCGTTCCATGTAACAAAGGGTGGGCAGGTTTGATCTGGGTCAGGGCACATACCCAGATTGAGGTTCAATCCCCAGTTTGGGTGCAATCTGGAGGCAACCAATCAATGATCCCCTCTCACATTGATGTTTCTCTCTCTATATTCCTCTCTAAAAATCAACAAAAAAATTTTTGGTTCCAAAACACTGATAGTCATACAAAATTCTACCTACACAAAGAAAGACCTATGTACTACTTTCAACAATATAGATTAAAATATATCTATACTAATAAAAGGGTAATACGCTAATTAGACCAGGTTGACTGGACATCTTCCAGTCATCCAGGCCTCCTTCCAGACAAAATGACGGTGGTGGGGGCCAAGGCAGAGGCGGTTAGGGGCCATCAGACCAGCAGGGGAGTGCAGTTAGGGCCAATAAGTCTGGCAGGGGAGGGCAGTTAGGGGCAATCAGGCAGGCAGGCAGAGGGGTTAGGGGTGATCAGGCAGGCAGGCAGGTGAGCGGTTAGAAGCCATCGGTCCTGGATTGCGAGAGGAATGTCCGATGGACCTGGATTAGAGAAGGTGCAGGCTGGGCTGAGGGACCCCCTCCCTGCACACGAATTTTGTGAACTGGGCCTCTAGTATATATATAAAATAAAAATAAGGTCCAGCTGGTTTCGCTCAGTGGATAGAGCTTTGGCCTGTGGACTGAAGGGTCCCAGGTTCAATTCGGTCAAGGGCACATGCCTCGGTTGGGGGCTGGATCCACAGTAGGGGGCATGTAGGAGGCAGCCAATGAATGATTCTCTCTCATCACTGATGTTTCTATCTCTTTCTCCCTCTCCCTCTCCCTCTCCCTTCCTCTCTGAAATCAATAAACATACATTCAAAAATAAAACTAAAATAAAATTATGACTAAAAAAAAATTCTACCTACTGTCTGTAAATCACAGGAAGAAAATGAAACTAAATGACAGTTCATCCTTCCTAATCTTTTAATGCAAAGACAGTAAGAGGTTTTGGATCACATCCGACATAGAAGTAAGGCTTTAGCACCTCAGAAAAAGTATCCCTGAAGGAATGGATGTGAGACATGTCATTCAAACTGTAAAAGGAAACCTGACCCAACTCATAGTCCAGGTAGATGCCAATCCCTCTGGGCATTTCCTTCAGCACAAGGGTGACAGGAACAGGCCCTTGTGCCACATAGTCACCATCCTTCAGCTGAATTGTCCAACATCTGTTCTCCTGTCTGAGCAGGGGCTGCTTTTCCTCCTTGGAAAGGGTGTCTTTACAGACCCCCACGGCCCACTCAGGCTTGTCATCAACCTGGACCTCCCAGTAATGTCGGCCACAGTCAAACCCTTCAGTACCCAGGACAACTGGGTCGACTGCAAATCCCTTCGGATTTTTATGAACTCTTTGCTTTTTCCTCACAAATGACACAGACTTTTTATCCTCAGACACAACCAGATTAGGATGTGCAGTTTCGGGATCCAGGGTAACTTCTTCTCTAAATCTCTGTATAATTTTCTGCAGGGCCGAACACTGTGGAGGAAGACTGAATTCTTCTCTACTAAACTGGAAGCAATAGACACCTGGAGGTTCTAGATTTTCACAATGGCGGAAGACACCCTTGATATTCATCAGCAATTTCACATCTGACATCACACTCTTCTCTGCCATCTCCTTTAGTTGAACTTTAAGTTTGGAAATGTGGTCTGAAAATGCAGTTTTGTTTGCAATGAGATTCCGTTGAATGTGCTTCTCTTCTGCAGCTACCCTTGAGAGAACTGCCTCTTGCTCATGTTCTACAGATTGTATCAGATTCTCAAATTCAGAGGCTAACTTCGCTCTCCGGTTTTCCACCTTTTCTCTCAGTTCTGATAGCTTCCTGTCTTGGGTGGCTACTAATTTCTGAATGTCTGCCACCTGCTTCTTCAGGGGCTCAATGTAACTGCTGAGCCTTTGCCTGTGATGAGAGGCAGCCTCCTCCACGGGCCTCACCTGGTGGCCCTGGTGGTCAGGGGGCTGAGTGCACAGGGGACACAACAGCTCTCGGTCCTCCTCACAGAAGAGGGTCAGAGACTTGTTGTGCTTCTTGCAGAAGCGCCTCCCTTCCTGCTGCTTCATCTTGCCCCTGGTGATCTGGAGGAGCTTGGTGATGTCAACCATCCTTCCCAGCTGGGTGTTGCTCCTCATGTGCCTGTCTTTGCATGGGTGACGACACACAGGACAAGGGAACCTGTCCTGCACATCAGCCCAGGACTGCTGGATGCAGGAGCGACAGAAGTTGTGCCCACATTCAATGGTGATAGGGTCTCGAAGGTCATCCAGGCAGATGGGACAGTTGATTTCTGTCTGGAGTACTGCCAGAGCTGCTTCAATTGCCATTGGGCCCTGAATGAAGGACGGACTGAGGTGGGTGGGTTTCTTCAGGAGGTTGAGCTCTGTGAAACCTCTCCACTGAGAAGCAGATGCACCTTCAGATCTCACTGGCCTTCCTGTGTAAATTCTCTTTATCGATTAAGGTCAGCCCTTGGTGTCCTGTGAGGTCCTTAGCTATAGAGGTAGTGTCCAGAGGAGCTCCACTGCCCACATGCAGCCAATCTAAGTCGTTGGAGGACTACTTCCTTGACAGCAAAGAGGATATGAATCCACGTTCAGCAATTCTCTTGGTCAGAGAGCAATTATGACTCTTAAGTACCTATTAGTTCCTGTGGATGAGAAAATATGGTTTCATGTAAAAAATAAATAAAAAGATTACTATTTGTCTTATGGCCCTGCCCTGTTAACTATCATCTTTGAGGGAACCATTGATTTCTTTTCCCCAGCCCTACAGGTCACCTACATCCACATTAATCACTGTGGGTCTGCATGTAACTGCAAAAGTGTGAGAATGTTTCCTGCTAGATTCTCTGTCCCTGGGCTAAGTTTCAGCTTTAGTCCCCTATTATCTAGGGCAGCGGTTCTCAACCTGTGGGTCGCGACCCCTTTGGGGGTCGAACGACCCTTTCACAGGGGTTGCCTAAATACATCCTGCATATCAAATATTTACATTACAATTCATAACAGCAGCAAAATTACAGTTATGAAGTAGCAACGAAAATAATTTTATGGTTGGGGGTCCCCACAACATGAGGAACTGTATTAAAGGGTCACGGTATTAGAAAGGTTGAGAACCACTGATCTAGGGGATTAGGGAAAGTGCTTAACATCCTTAACATTAAGAGAGTCAGGTTAAGCCCTAAACTGTTTGGCTCAGTGGATAGAGCATTGGCCTGGGGACTGAAAGGTCCCAGGTTTGATTCCGGTCAAGGGCATGTACCTTGGTTTCGGGCACATCCTCAGTAGGAGGTGTGCAGGAGGCAGCTGATCGATGTTTCTCTCTCATTGATGTTTCTAACTCTTTATCCCTCTCCCTTCCTCTCTGTAAAAAATCAATAAAATATATTTTTTTTTTAAAAAGAGAGAGAGAGTCAGGTTAAGAAATGTAAAAATCCCAACTCGAATCACTTCCAATTTTTGAAAAACCTCAGCAATGGATTTGGCACTTTCTGTCTTAAAATACAGTTATTTCTACCCTGGCCAGTTTGTGCCACTGATTACAGTGTTGACCCATGTACCCAAGAGTCTTGGGTTTTCTGGTCAAGAGCATGTACCTAGTGCAGGTTTGATCCTCAGCTCCGATGGGGGCGAGCTCAGGAGGCAGCCAATAGACTTGTCCCTCACAGCAATGTTTTTCTCTTTCTCCTCCACCCCACTCCTTCACTGCCTTACACTCTCTAAAAACATCAATGGAGAAAGATTCTCAGGTAAGGATTAACAAACAAACAAAACACAACAGTTATTTCTGACAACACTGAATTCATGATACAGTCAAACCTCATCTCCCATCTCAAACAATTCAGTTCTCTTGACCAAACTGTTCACAGAAAATGTCTCAGTTGTCGACCAAAACTTCAGTTTTCCACCTGACAGCTCTTTCATGTTGTTACCTCAGAATGACAAAAAGTGTCTTGGACAAAAAACAAAGGAAAGCATGCTTTTGCTACTGACTAAATAAATGATTAGCACAAATATAAAATATAAAGTGACCATCAACAGTGCTAATGTTGCCCTAGCCAGTTTGGCTCAGTGGAAAGAGTGTAGGCCTGTGGACCTAAGGCTCCTGTTTTCGATTCATGTCAAGGGCACGAACCTCCTTTGCACGCTCTTCCCTAGCCTGAGCCTTGGTCAGGGTGTGTGTAGGAGGCAACCAATCCATGTGTTTCTCTCACATTGATGTTTCTCTCTGTCTTTTCCTCACTCTTCTACTCTCTCTAAAAATCAATGGGAAAATATCCTATGGTGAGGATTAAAATAAAAAGAGAGAGTGCTAATGTTGCTAAGGGTGTAAAAGTGCTCACAAAACAATAATCACAGGCAATTGAAAAGGTAGAGCCTGGCTGGCGTGGCTCAGTAGTTGAGCGTTGACCTATGAACCCAGGAGGTCACAGTTCAATTCCCAGTCAGGGCATATGCCTGGGTTGCAGGCTCCATCCTCAGGGGCATGAGGAGGCAGTGGATCAATGATTCTCTCTCATCACTGATGTTTCTTTCTCTCCCTTCATTTCTGAAATCAATAAAAAAAAATATATATTAAAAAAGGTAGAAAGACTCTTGTTGATTGGATAAAGGAAAACTGGTTAACCACTGATAGCATTTCCGAGGCAGTTTTATATAAAAAAAATTCGTTTAAGGCAAGTATTGGGAGATTGGATCAATTTAAGCAGTGTTTATTTATAGATTAAAGAGTACATGAGGCATGTACTGTGTATATAAGAAAGGTTAGAACAGAGAATCATTTTGGAATGCATTAAATCAATTCACATTATTTCTAATGGGAAAAATATGATTCGGTTTTTGAAAAAAAATCGCTTTTGAACATCCTTCCAGAATGAATTAAGTTAGATACCAAGACTTCACTATACTGTATATCAAGATTTACTTGCTTTTTTCATTTATACTTCTCAAATGCATGGTATATCTAACTGTGTACCTAAGTAGGTGGGAACTGGACCAGATTAGATTTACTCTGAACACCTCCCCACGTTGGAAAACTGATTTATCACATGCATAGAATGCAATTCAAGGTCAGGAATTGAATGTCAGGAAAAGCTGGGAACCGCCCCCCCCCCCCCCCACACACACACACACCAGCCTTTGAAGCTGGTAAGGCAAAACTAGTGAGCCCTATACTGTTTAGCTCAATGGATATGTCGCGGCTTGTGGACCTAAGGGTCCCGGGCTTGATTCAGGTCAAGGGCATGTACTTGGGTTGCAGTCTCCTCAGCTGCCTGAGAACTGGTCAGGGAGTGTGCAGGAGGTAACCAATCGATGTGTTCCTCTCACATAGATGTTTCTCTGTCTTTTCCTCTCTCTAAAATCAATGGAAAAATATCCTCTGTGAGGATTTAAAAAAATAATAATTCTTTATTGTTAATATTTCATAGGTCCTCCTTTCCCCCTCATTAACCTCTTCCAGCCTCTCAACACCTTTAATCCCATCTTTGCTGAAGAAGAATAAATTTGAAAGACTGAGGCCTGCTTTTTCTCACCCAGGAACATACAACTTCGGAACTCACCAGTTTCACCCTCTCTGTGCAATCCTGCCCTCTCTCTCCATACTCAGGTTATGACATCCCCTACCACAGTACTTTGCACAAGCAGGTTCTGTCCATGGCAGCTCCTTGCCCCTTACACACTGTTTACTCCCTTTTTACTGGCATTTTTCTTCAGATCCCAGCCAAATTGTTACTTTCTTTGAGCTTTAAAATTCTGCCTCACAATTTATTTTTGGCAGATTACTTATTAGGCAAGTTGGTATTCACATCGATTACTAAAAAATTACCCACATTCTCTTCTTTATTTTTCAATTATAGTTGACATCACCCACATTAAAAAAAATCAAAACATTTATTATATGCTATCAATCTGTAAAACAGTGAGTCTTATAAAGCAAAAACCTAGTACAGTGCTAGCCAGTTTGGCTCCGTGGATAGAGTGTCAGTCCCGGGACTGAAGGGTCCTGGGTTACACTCTGATCAAAGGAATGTACCTTGGTTGCAGGCTCCATCCTGGTCCTGGTCAGGCCTGTGCTGGAGGCAACCAATTGATGTGTCTCTCTCACAACAATGTTTCTCTCTCTGTGTCTCTCCCCCTCCCTTCCATTTTCTCTAAAAACAGCTCCTAGGCAACATATCCACAGAAATCTTTCCCAGCCCCCCCCCCCCCCCGATTCATTCCATTATATTTAGACTTTACTCCCAATGATTCCTTCTCTCATGAGTATTACAAATGCAGGATGTTAGAGTACCAAGGCTTCACTGTGGACCTAAGGCTCCCGGGTTCGATTCATGTCGAGGGCACATACCTTGGTTGCAGGCCCCTTATTTTACTTAAAAGAAACATCTCCAGTGTTGAGGAAAGTTACTGAACAACTGCCATACAATTAAGCCAAAATAATGTAAATTTCTGTTAATTTCTTTACAAGTTCTAAGTGGAGAGTTTTAATTCTAGCACTCATCATTACTATAAATGTCACAAAAGTTTAATTGGATTCAGAAATTATGGCAAACAGAAGCTTTTCACTCATGTATTCTTGAATTTTTGTATGCATGTATTTTTACCTGGCCCTTGCTGATAAGTGGGACTTTACAGTCAGTTTTAGAAGATGGAATACAAGAAAATGCGTGTCAATAAAAATATGTAAGAAAGAAAAAGAAAATGCGTGTCAGTTCACGGTGTTGGCCTTCAAGTCTCAGCGTGCTTCCTCTTTTTTTAGTGACAGTGACCCTTCACTCTGATAACCCATGACTGAGGGGTTGGACCCCTGGGCGGGTAACGGCGGGGCGCCCTGCGGGCCTGCACTGCACTTGACCGGAAGCACCAGGCGATCTTGCTAAGCACCTGGGAGCACCACAGCCTAACAGGGCCCTCCGGTCAGTGCAGTGGTCCCGGTACCGCGACGAAAGCCCTGCTGAACATCTTTTCAAGATACGGAGATAGACGAAGAGTACAGAGATAGGCAAAGTAAAGCTCTACTTGCCAACACCATAACCAATACACATACAGTCTGCCAAACGGAAGCATGTTCCAAAATGTCGGCCGTTTCACACGTGAAACACTAAAGTATCCACTCTGCCGCCAGAGAACCAGCTCCAAAATACCCAGTGAAAGAAAATAAAATAAAAACAGAAGAAAACAAACAAACACACACACAAACAAACAAAATACCCAGTGAGAACCTCCGGCCGCCGGCAGCCCTCACAGCGCTCTGACGGCCATTTCCGCCATGGCCGCCGCCACCCACCCCCAGGAGGC
>NW_005354829.1:1378535-1379681 GCF_000412655.1 Myotis brandtii | reverse complement strand
TCTGGTTCTTCCTTGAGTCCCGCCCACCGGCGGCCTGAGACCCGCTCACTTACCCTCTTCGCTCGGTCTCTGCTCAGCGCTGAGGGCGGAGCGGAGCTGTGTTCTCAAGGCCTGAGGGGCGCTGTGCGCTCCACTCCGCCCGCGAAGCCAGGGGTCTTCCACGTCCGGGTCAAAGGGCGCGACACAGTCCCAGTTTCCTGTTCACGGTTGTGAACCGAATATGAACCCGTCGGCTGTACAGTCCTGTCGGCAGCGTCCGGAAGGTGACTGGCCCCTACGACAGGCAGCGTCCGGAAGGTGACTGGCCCCTACGACATTCTCCGTCTTCCTCTCTGACTTTCCACCTCTGTTTACGGTGGCAGTTCACCTCCCCTCCAGTTCTAAGAGTGTCTGGTTTCTTACTCCGTTCTTGAATATCTTGAAAAGCCCCCATTTTGTTTTTCTCAAATGAAATTGCCTAGGGTGGGAAGAGATCAACAAGAGAACTTGTGTGCACATGTGCACAACCCAGGGACACAGACAATAGGGCGGTGAAGGCCAAGGGGGCGGGGGCGGGGATGGGCAATAAGGGTGAAGGGGGGGAAAATCGGGACACATGTAATACTTTCCGCAATAAAGATTTAAAAAAAAAAAATTGCCTAAAAGTCTCAGCCTGTTTCTTTAGAGGTTCTCTTAATAGTTTCTGCCCTGCCCGGTTTGGCTCAGTGGATAGTGTCGGCCTGCGACTAAAGGGTCCCAGGTTCCATTGGCCAAGGGCACATGCCCCATTGCGGGCTCGATCGCCCCCTGTAGGGGGCGTGCAGGAGTCAGACAAGCAATGATTCTCATCCTTGATGTTTCTATCTCTCCCTTCCTCTCTGAAATCAATAAAAATATATTTTTTAAAAATAGCTTCTGCCCTTAAAGGAAGTGTTTCCAAAATCTGTCCTTGTTTCCGTTTTTGTTCTTTAAATATATTTTATTGATTTTTTACAGAGAGGAAGGGAGAGGGATAGTCAGAAACATCAATCAGCTGCCTCCTGCACACCTCCCACTGGGGATGTGCCCGCAACCAAGGTACTTGCCCTTGACCAGAATCGAACCTGGGACCCTTGAGTCCGCAGGCCGACGCTCTATCCACTGAGCCAAACCGGTTAGGGCTTGTCC
>NW_005354829.1:1363444-1378377 GCF_000412655.1 Myotis brandtii | reverse complement strand
GCCCGAGGTTCGCCTGCCCGATGCTTGGAAAGAAAGGCCGGTGCTCGCTTGGGCAGCGCATATACTAAAATTCGAGCCATACGGAGAGGATTGGCATGGCTCCAGTGCAAGGATGATATGAAAATTCGTGAAGCATTATATGCTACTATTTTTTAAAAAGGCCAATATTCAACAGATCAGAGTTTGGGGCAAGGACAGATTTATTGATGAAGGAGATGGGAGGACTAATTCTCAAATCTATTTTAAGAGTGTCTGGAATCCAGGCATCTTTTATTGTTAAGGGAAAGGATGGGGTTGGGGGGGAGGGGTGAGTTGTGGGTGCTGGCCCCTTCCTTCCATAAAATGCAGAATGTTGGAAAAGTTTTTACTCTATATATTTGTCGGCAGATCCAGTAAAAATATGCATACATTCTATGCACGTCCATCAGTCTATCGAGGATAACATTTGCTTTTTTAAAGAAAACACTAGAAATAAGGTTTTGGAATAAATAACTCCTGAAGTCTCTTTGTACTCCGAGGTGTGTTTTTTTTTTTAATATATTTTTTTATTGATTATAGAGAGAAAGGAAGGGAGACGGATAGAGAGATAGAAACATCAACAAGAAGGAAACATCAATCAGCTGCCTCCTGCACACCCCTTAAAGGGGATCAAGCCCACAACCTGGGCATGTCCCCTGACCAGGAATTAACCAGTGACCTCCTGGTCCATGGGTCCACGCTCAACAACTAAGACACACCAGCCAGGCAAAAAATTTTTTTTTAATCTATTAATTCCTTACTCATTTGTTTGTCATGGGGCACTGACCTAATGCTAGTATCATTTATGGAATAGCTATTTTTATGTCTGTTACTAAGATAGTGTATATCCTCTTCCATTATATACACCATCACTGTGACTTTTGTCAGTGGAGGGGAAAAAAAAGAGGGTAAGAGGGTTCTATGGATAGTAACCTCACAGGGTGATCTTGATCATAAATTCCTAACTGGGCAGATCATGGTGGGTAGTCAGGTCCCAAGCATATAACATATATATGTACATTCTCACCCGATGATATGTTTTTATTGATTTTATTTATTTATTTATTTTATTTTTGCGGGCTAACTAGTTTATTCAAACTGTTGGACAGAGCTCCCACCATGGGAGCTGAGCCATGGGGCTGAACTGTGTGGGGATGACCAGGTATCAGAAGCTCAGCTGAGCAGCAGGAGCAGCATTGGGGCCAGGCCAAGCAGGAGAGGCCAGGCCCCATAGAGCCCAGCTCCATTCATAGTCTCAGCATAGAACCTGGCCACCTCCTCATTGGGGTTCCTTCATATACCCATCTCACACCCCCACTGTCCCCCTCTCACCCCACCCACCAGGCTCTCACCTGCGGTCCAGTTCCAGCCCTTGTGCCAGTTACCCTTGCAGGTGTAGGAGGTGCGGCAGTCTTCCCACCAGCTCTCACAGTCCTCTTTGCACAGGGGCACGTCCAGGATCCGCTCTCTGCGCCAGCTCTGGTTCACCTGGGAGATGTCAGTAGGGGAAAAGCACTCAGGCTCAGGATTCTCAGTAGCCCAGCCCTAAAGAGCCCCGAGCTGCAGAGGCAGGACGAGGAGATGTCTGGGAAGCAGGCATGGGGAGGAACTCATACCTCCTGGATCCAGGGCCCCAGGTTGGGGGAGCACTCATACAGGCAGGTGTCCTGGATGAAGTGGCGCTTGCAGGCGGGTTTCATCGGGCCGCAGTGGTCCCAGTTGAATCTGTACAGGTAGGAGACATCCTCATGGGCTTCCTGGCTGGTGTTGACAGAGCAGCAGGCGTTCTTCTTCCAGGGACCGCACTGCTCATGCAGCTTGTCCTCCGGGCTTGGCCTTTCCTTGTGGTGCTTGGCATCCATGCAGACATTGAGAAGCTCAGTCCTGGGCCCGGCTGCCCATACTTTGGCCCCCCACACCAGAAGGAGCCACAGCTGTGTTGTCATCGTTCGAGCCATATCAGTCCCTCCACATTACACCCATCTCCTGTAGAACTCGGGTATCTTGCCTGGGCCTCATAGACAGGACCTGAGCTGAGCAGCGGCTCAGTGGGTAGAGTGTCAGCCTGTGGACTGAAGGGTCCCAGGTTCAATTCCAATTAAGGGCACATACCTGGGTTGTGGGCTCAGTCCCTGGTAGAGGGTGTGCAGGAGGCAGCCCATCATTGATTCTCTCACATCATTGATGTTTCTATCTCTCCCTCTCCCTTCCTCTCTGAAATAAATAAAAAGATATTTTTAAAAAATAATTTCTTTCGGGGTCTTTTTTTTTTAAATTGGTTTTCGAGAATAGAAGGAAGGGACACAGATAAGAGAGAGAGAGAGAGAGAGAAGAGAGAGAGAGGATCCTCGATTCATTGTATCATGGTCACTCCTGACCCTTGGAAAGAACATGCCACCGTTTGATATACAAGAAGATGCTCCAACCTACTGAGCCACACAACCCAGGGTTTGGGCCTGTTTTCTTGTGCTTAACATGTTTATTAGAATTAGTGGGATTATAAGGGCAAAGCAACGATTCTTCAGTTATTGATGGATAGTTCAGCATGGCTTTCTTAGGAAAAGGTTTCCACTCCAGCTGTCTGCAGCGCTGGAAGGCCTACCTCCCAAAGCCAAAACAGGGTACTACCAATTTGTTCAATCTTCCCAATACAATACGCATAGTAAACAGGGCAGACATGTAATTTCATATTATTAATAGGTTTCTGCATTTTTTCCATAACTGTTGCTTCTTTTTCTACATGGGGAGTTGTGTTTTTGTGGTTGTTTATTTCTTTGACTTCTTTGTATTGTAGGCATTCTTTATTTAGAGATCATATTTTATTAGTAAATACTGAAAATATTTTCCCTGGTTTTGTTTATATTCAATTTGCATGTTTTGAATGTCTTTATTCTCTGGATCACATTTCACAAATGAGGCTTTTGGGGCACATACTGCTGTTGAAGGGGAACAGAATATGCCACCCTAACATATGCCTCTTTGGGGGCTGATGATTTTTGAAAGGCTGCTGGTGCTGCAGAATATCTGGAACCGGTGAGGCTGCCCTTTTGTGAAGGAGATTTACATTTATAAGGGAAATCTCCACGTGTAAGGGTGTTTCTGTATCAGGAAGAAGAGGATGACTCTGAAGCTCTAGAAACTGTTTATCAATGGAGAAGGCACCCATTGAATCTGCCTGACAATCTTTCCCTTGTTCAGTCTACTTTGCTTGGTAACCCACCATAACTGCCCCACCCCCACCATCCTTATTTTGTGTTTTGCTGAAAATTATATTTAAGGTGATGGCTTAGGCCATTTTGGGGAGAAAATCTGTTCCTGGGTCTCTTCCATGTGTATAGAAGGTGTACATGTTATTAAACTTGTTTTTCTCCTGTTAATCTGTCTTTTTATTACTGAGATGTCTCAGCTCAGATAGTAGAGGGACAATTGTATTTTCTTATACAATACTAGAGAGTAGGGTCCCTAGGCCTGGCCGACAATCAGGGCTGATGGGGCCTTCCGGCTGCTGGCCAAGGCCTTCCTTCGTTTCACGCCATCCCCTGGTGGTCAGCACACATCATAGGGAGCAATCGAACTCCTGGTCTCCCAGTCGAACTCCCAAGGGGACACTTTGCATATTAGCCTTTATGTATACTAGAGGCCCCGTGCATGAAATTCATGCATGGGGTGGGGGTGTCCCTCATTTCATCCTGCACCTTCTCCAATCTGGGACCCCTTGGGAGATGTCCTACTGCTGGCAGTCTGACATCCCTCTCACAATCCAGGACTGCTGGCTCCTACCGCTTGCCTGACTGCCTGCCTGATTTCCCCTAAACGCTTCTGCCTGCCAGCCTGATCACCCCCTAACCACTCCCCTGCAGGCTTGATTGCCCACAACTGCTCTCCCCTGCTGGCCATCTTGTGATGATGTGAGGGCGTCGCGTGAGGGTGCATAAGATGGTAGAGGGACAGTTGTATTTCCTTATACAACATACTGTAGAAGAGTAAGGATGAAAAAAAGCAAACTGAATTTGGTAAATGTGAATTTGGAGCCATCATAAATACTGTGTTTTAAGCCTGGGGCTTTCCTTAACATCTATCTCCTCATAAGTAAAAAACAAATTATAGTGATATTATTATTCTTATATACCCAATTCCAAGAATTTAGGATTGTAGGAGAGAAAAAAAAAATCCCTTCTACCATTGTAGGTTCTGTGGCTGGTCTAAGAATTAAATTGGCATAAAATAGATTTGTTGTGGGCTGTGTGAACAGCACCTGGGGTCTGACTGGTGGGGTCCGTCCAAACCTGGGTTCAGCAACCTCGGTACTTGGGTTCTGGTTGGAAAGAATTCAGAGCCAAGACCCCAGACTGTAAGAGAACATTTATTTGGTAAATCACAGAGATAGAAGTAATTCCTAGAACAAATGGGCCTAGGAAACCAATTGTGGTGGTAAAGGAAGAGCCCTTGGAGCTTGGGAGTGAGGAATGGTAACATGCCTGGGGCAGGGAGGAGGAGGGGAAAGAGCAGGGGGTGCTCTCAGGAGGGTCCTCTGTCCTAAAGGATGTAAGTGTTATCTGTAGGGAGGAAAGGTCATTGGGTCCAAACTGCTTAATCAGCATTACTCAAGGTAAGGAAAAGTCAGCCTGAGGGAAGGGCCCCACCCTACAATTGATTGTGCCTTGTTGTGGGCCTGGGGCTTTCCACCCTGGTGACCTGTACCTGGCCCTTGAAATTTCTCTGCTCTTATCTAACTGCCTACATACAACAGATTAACAAGAGACAAAATATTTTTAATTACATTCTTTTAAATGCAGGAATTTCACAAAGATTTGAGAAGTGAGACTTCTATACCATCTTGAGGTGAGGAAAGGCTAGGGGTCTGGAGCTTCTGAGGTTGTGGGAGGCAATTCACTGGAAGGTGAGAGGAAGAAATGTTTGGTAAGCAAAGGTGATCCTGTTAAACATGCAAGCCAAGCTGTCCTGAGTTCTGAGGGATTTGATGCTGGCAGGCATTTTTGGATAGTAAAAATCAGAGGCACCGGTGAACGTTTCTTAGGTATGATTAAAGAATCTTTCCCCAGAAATACTCTTACATTACCATTGCCAAGCAATGGATGCTGCACTCATACATTTAGCCCTTCTCCTATAGGACAACTGAAGATTGGCATTTTTCTGGACTATGAGTTGGGAGAGGTTTCATTTTATAATTTGAATAACAGGTCATACTTGTATGGGTTCACTGATACATTTACAGAAAAACTTATGCCTTATTTCTCCATTGCATCTTCTTCAGAATCTCTTACAATCAGTATCATCAAAATCCAATGATGAAAAACATGTAGATTTTGTATGTGCTTACAGTAGTTTCTCCCCTTGTTATTGAAAGGAATTCTTATAATAAAAATTCTGATTCGAGTTTTTTTTAATATATATTTTATTGATATTTTACAGAGAGGAAGGGAGAGGGATAGAGAGTTAGAAATATCAATGAGAGAGAAACATCGATCAGCTGCCTCCTGCACACCCCCCACTGGGGATGTGCCCGCAACCAAGGTACATGCCCTTGACTGGAATCGAACCTGGGACCCTTGAGTCCGCAGGCCGACGCTCTATCCACTGAGCCAAATGGGTCAGGGCTGATTCGAGTTTTGATGTTTGAATGTTGAAAGCTTCAAGGACTCACCCTTCTCTTCTCCCTATCCTTACACATGGGAAAGCTGATGAGAAAGTCCAGGTGCTCCACCCTTGGGTGCAGGGGACAAGTTCCAATCAAACAGGCTTCCACCAACCGCTCCCAGTAACTGCACCCTTTTCCCTGTGCTCTCAGTCATTTTGGGACCTACTCTAATACCCACCGTATTCTCCCCCAAAAACCTTATCATGTGAGTAATAAACTTTTTCATACTCTTCTGTTATGTGGTGAGTCATCATCAGTGTGACCATTTGAAACCAAGTTTGGATGGCTTCCACCCTGACTATGCAAGCTGGTCACTACCGTTGGCATTGTGAGCAGGATTTTCCAGATATGAAGCCCCCTCATCTTACTGTGTGGTAACACATCCTGGTTCCCTAGGCAAGGTGTCCTTGTAATTTGTGCTGCATTTGCTGAGTTCCATGGAAGCTGTGTTATAGATTTAACAGTTAAATCAGAATTTTCGATAAGAAACAAATTCTGTTTACTTTATTTTTCATATAATATTTTAGAAATTCTTATTGTCCTGCCTTTGTTTCATGTTTTTTTAAAAAAAATATACATTTCTTTATTGATTTCAGAGAGGAAGGGAGAAGGAGAGAGAGATGGATACATCAATGATGAGAGAGAATCATTGTTCGGCTGCCTCCTGCACACCCCCTACTGGGGATCAAGCCCGCAACCCAGGCATGTGCCCTTGGCTGGAATCAAATCTGGGACCCCTCAGTCCGCAGGCTGATGCTCTATCCACTGAGCCAAGTCGGCTAGGGCTGTTTCATGTTTTATAAAATTTTCATGTATAGGGGTGAGCAAAAGCAGGTTGACAGTAGTGATATAAATAATATAGTAGTTAATAACAATTAATAAAAAAATTTGCATACTAACAACTGTAAACCTACTTTTCTTTTAAAATCCTCATCTGATGATATGTGTATTGATATATAGAGAGAGGAATGGACAGAGAAAGTAAAAAACAGGTATGTGAGAGAGAAGCATTAATCTATTGCTTCCCCAATGTGCCATGACTGGGGATTGAACCTAAAATCTATGTGCCCTGAATGGGAATCCAATCTGCAACCTTTTTGATGTAGGAGATGACCATCCGGCCAGGGCTGTAAACCTACCTTTGGCAATCACTGTATGACCTCCAAAATAACATACTCGTTTTTGACATTTTTTATTTGCCAAACTTTTAGAATATCCTTCCGTTTGGATGCCTGTATGTGTATTGTTTACAATGTTTGGAAATAAAGTTTTACTTTGCATATCTCTGTACTGTTCGTCTATCTCTGTATCTTGAAAAGATGCTCAGCAGAGCTTTCATTGAGGTACACGGAAACCCTGCACTGACCAGAGTAGCCCTGCTATGCTGTGGTGATCTCAGGTGCTCATTGTTGTAAAGTGCAGTGTAGGCCAACAGGCGCTGCTCCATTACCCACCAGGGATCTAACTCCCTCAGTCATGTGTTGTCACAGCACTGGGTCAGTACAGCTAGAGAAAGAGGGAGCATTGAAGGCCACCCTGAGCATTGAAGGCCAACACCAGGAAGAGATACACACTTTTCTCTTTTTCCATTTTCTCAAGTAATTGCAAGGCCCTACTTCTCTGCAAGGGGTGAAGAAGAATGCATGTATTGTGAGGTGAAAGGCTACTGTTTGCCATGATTCCTGAATTAGACATTATTGAAATGTAGATTAATGATGAGTGCTAAAATTAAAATTATCTACACTAATAAAAGAGAAACATGGTAATTAGCGTACGACCGCTACCCTTCCCATTGGCTAATCAGCATATCCTTATGCAAATTAACTGTCAACCAAGATGGCGGCCGGCAGGGTGGCCCCTCAACCTCCCCATCGACCCTGCCTTGAGTGTGATAGGGGGCGGTGCCCCAACCCCCCAATCAGCCCTACCCTGAGCGTGACTGAGGGTGGCATCGCAACCTCCCAATCCGCCCTGCTCTGTGCATGACAGGGGGGAGCTCCCCAACCCCCTGATTGGCCCTGCTCTGTGCGTGACAGGGTACGGAGCCCCAACCCCCCTGATGGGCCCTGCTCTGTGTGTGACAGGGGGCAGTGCCCCAACCCCCTGATTGGCCCTGCTCTGTGCATCACAGGGGGTGGCCCCTCAACCTCCCCATCGACCCTGCCTTGAGTGTGATAGGGGGCGGTGCCCCAACCCCCCAATCAGCCCTACCCTGAGCGTGACTGAGGGTGGCATCGCAACCTCCCAATCCGCCCTGCTCTGTGCATGACAGGGGGGAGCTCCCCAACCCCCTGATTGGCCCTGCTCTGTGCATCACAGGGGGTGGCCCCTCAACCTCCCCATCGACCCTGCCTTGAGTGTGATAGGGGGCGGTGCCCCAACCCCCCAATCAGCCCTACCCTGAGCGTGACTGAGGGTGGCATCGCAACCTCCCAATCCGCCCTGCTCTGTGCATGACAGGGGGGAGCTCCCCAACCCCCTGATTGGCCCTGCTCTGTGCGTGACAGGGTACGGAGCCCCAACCCCCCTGATGGGCCCTGCTCTGTGTGTGACAGGGGGCAGTGCCCCAACCCCCTGATTGGCCCTGCTCTGTGCATCACAGGGGGTGGCCCCTCAACCTCCCCATCGACCCTGCCTTGAGTGTGATAGGGGGCGGTGCCCCAACCCCCCAATCAGCCCTACCCTGAGCGTGACTGAGGGTGGCATCGCAACCTCCCAATCCGCCCTGCTCTGTGCATGACAGGGGGCGGTGCCCCAACTCCCCAATCGGCCCTGCTCTGAGCCCGATGAGGGGCTGCACCTAGGGATTGGGCCTGCCCTCTGCCCGACGAGAGCAGGCCTAAGCCAGCAGGTTGTTATCTCCCAAGGGGTCCCAGACTGCAAGAGGGCACAGGCCGGGCTGAGGGACCCCCCCCCACCCCAGTGCACAAATTTTTGTGCACCGGGCCTCTAGTTTCATTATAAAAAGAAAAATAAATTCTTTCATTACATCTTGTAAATAGATTAACATAGACTTTTACAATAGTTTGACTTGATCGGGCAGCAATTGTACAATAACTTCCCCCAATAAAGAAGATATTTATTTTCTTTAAATATTTTTATTGATTTTAGAGAGGAAGAGATAGGGAGATAGAAACATCAATGACAGAGATTCATTGATGAGCTGCCTCCTGCAGGCCCCACACTGGGGATTGATCTGTAACCTCTTTCTATATCAATACATTTGGCACTACCATCTTTCTTTACAATCGGCTTGTAGTCTCTTGAACAGAATGTGTTAAACCTGTTTTTAATGTAGTTTATTCAGGCAATACCGACCATTGATATTTCCAATGTTTCCATTTTTTTGAAGTTTAAACCTGTGCTGAAGTGAACATAGATATTTATTTTGTTTTTTCTTTCTTTTTAAAATATTTTTTATTATTTGGCCAAGTTGCATGTGTGTCAAAGAACAACATTCAACTAAGTAAATTTTATTATTTTATTTTTATTTTTTAAAATATATTTTATTGAATTTTTTAGAAAGGAAGGGAGAGGGATAGAGAGTTAAGTTAGAAACATCAATGAGAGAGAAACATCAATCAGCTGCCTCCTGCACACCCCCTACTGGGGATGTGCCCACAACCAAGGTACATGCCCTTGACTGAAATCGAACCTGTGACCCTTCAGTCTGCAGGCCGACGCTCTATCCACTGAGCCAAACCGGTTAGGGCCAACTAAGTAAATTTTAAAGATCCTATTGACTTTATTCAACCGTTCAATAGGAAGCATTCAATCTTACAGACAGAAAGGAGCTCTGAGAAACTAAAAAATGAAAGGTTTCGTAGGCAAAAGGGAGCAAGCAGGAGGTTATAGACAAAAGAACAGGTTGGATATTACAAGGTTACTTTCCTTTGGGGATGGCAAGGGCTCATCAGACAGCTGACCTAACTAGTGCTGATCAGGTGATTCTTGATTGGCTGGTTTAAGATTCAATTTCTGGGAAAGCTGAATTTAATTAAGTCTTAGTTTGATGACATGGGGTTTAGCATAAGAATTTCTTTTGGAGCTTTTTAAAAATTAGTTTTAGAGGAAGTGAGGGAGAGAGAGAGAGACAACCATCAATTGGTTGCCTCCTACATAAGACTCAACTTGGGACCAGGGATCGAACCTCCAACCTGGGTTTGTACCCTGACCAGGAATTGAACCTGCCACCTTTTGGCATAAGCTCCAACCAACTGAGCCACAGTGCCCTGTATTGGGGCCTGTTTTCTTGTGCTTAAGATGTTTTCTTTAGAATTAGGGCAAAGCAAAGATTTTTCAATTGTTGATAGATAGATCGCTGGCTTTCTTTAAAAAAAGGTTTCTAGCCCCGCTGGAATGGCTCAGTGGTTGAGCGTCAACTTATGAACAAGGAACTCACAGTTTGATTCCTGGTCAGGGCACATTCCCAGGTTTTGTGCTCAATCCCCAATGGGCAGTGTGCAAGAGGCAGTAGATCAATGATTATCCCTCATCATTGATGTTTCTCTCCCTCACTGAAATCAATAAAAATATATTTTAAAAAAGAAAAATCCCAAGAAACCAACCTGTCCATAGGCTATTGATATAAAAAAGAATTAAGTTCCTATGGCATCCCATCAACATTTTAACAAAATGACATTGAATGAAATGACATTATTCAAGGACCTACTGTATTTGATTATTAAGTCAATCTTCAGATTTTCTTTCTGCTGTCATTTTTGCTACTCAGCCATGACACAGACAAAATAAGAGAAACCACTGGGCTTACCAGTGGAGTGTGTCATTAGTGGGAGTCTCTCTCTCTCTCTTTTTAAGGAGTCATCTTTTTTAAAAATATATATTTTTTATTGATTTCAGAAAGGGAGGGAGAGAAAGGTAGAAACAATCGGGAATCATACCGTGACCTCCTCATTCATAGGTCGATACTTAAACACTGAGCGACACTGCCGGGCTTAAATATATTTTTATTGATTTCAGAGAGAGGAAGGGAGAAGCAGGGAGAGAAGCAGCAATGATGAGAGAATCATTGATAGGCTGCCTCTTGACAACCCCTACTGGGGACCAAAACCTGATCTCCTGGTTCATGGGTCTATGCACAGACAATGAGCCACAGCGGTTTGGCAAGGATATATATTTTTTAAAAACATCACCTCTATGCTGTCTCAAAGATACCCTTCTTTTTTACAGCTGCATAATATTTCATTGTGTAAATGTACCACATCTTTTTTTATCCACTCATCTACTTATGGGCTCTTGGGCTATTTCCAGATCTGGAAAAAAAAAAAAAAAAAAAAGATGGAACTTTTACCCTTTGAGACAGCATGGAGGGACCTGGAGAGTATTATGCTAAGTGAAATAAGCCAGTGAGAGAAAGACAGGTATCACATTATCTCACTTATATGTGGAATCTAATGCACAAAATAAGCAACAAAATAGATCCAGAGATACTGAAACATGTAACAGGCTGACAAATTTCACAGGGTGAGGTGACAGGAAGAGACTACCCAAAGAACTTATTGGGTATACACATAACCCATGGACACAGACAAAGGTGTGGTGAAGGGGGAGGGGGCAGGGAGGAGTCTATAACTCTTTTTTATATCAATAGCCTATGGGCAGGTTGGTTTCTTGGGATTTTTCTTTTTTTTTTAAATATATTTTTATTGATTTCAGTGAGGGAGAGAAACATCAATGATGAGGGATGAGGGGGAGAGGCAAGGCGGGCTGGCAGGGGTTAATGGGGAAAAAAGGAGACATATGTAATATTTTCAACAATAAAGAATTATAGCCGAAACCGGTTTGGCTCAGTGGATAGAGGGTCGGCCTGTGGACTGAATGGTCCCAGGTTCGATTCCGGTCAAGGAAAAGGAACGAACCTCAGTGAGACCATCATTCTCATATATTTCAATTCCTTACTTCTTCCCTCTAAGGCAGGGGTGGGGAACCTTTTTTTCCTGCCAAGTCCATTTGGACATTCATAACATCATTCGAGGGCCATACACAATTATCAACTTAGAAAGTAGCCTGCTCTATTTAGTTCAGTGATTCTCAACCTTCTGGCCCTTTAAATACAGTTCCTCATGTTGTGACCCAACCATAAAATTATTTTCGTTGCTACTTCATAACTGTAATGTTGCTACTGTTATGAATCGTAATGTAAATATCTGAGATGCAGGATGGTCTTAGGCGACCCCTGTGAAAGGGTCGTTCGACCACCAAAGGGGTCGCGACCCACAGGTTGAGAACCACTGCTTTAGCTCTTTGGGATGGATCCAAGGAACCCTGGGGTGTGGAAAAAGGGAACCAAGCCATAATGACCACTTTCTGGATTATGTTTCTAGGAAGAACTTACTAAACTATAAAGCTTTAGAGAGCATTATACAAGTGAGAGGCAAAAAAACATACTCCCTACCTAAAGCCAATTTTGTCAATATACCATAAGCCTCTAGATAACTTCAGTATAGAAATTGGTGAAAACAACAATCATTAAAACAGGTAGAGGACGTCTTAATTCATTTATCTTCAAACAAGGTAATACATAATGAAGCTAAAGCAAATACTTTTCTTTAAGCCCTCAAAACTTAGATATTGATTTATTTATTTAACGTTATTGATATTATTGATGAAATAATTACATATGGTTGCAATTCTTCAACTATGTCTCTGTGCTCCATAACATTCTGGAGAGGTGGTGAAGGCTTTATTAAGAGGTCTTAAAACAAACTTTCAGCTATGATAGAAATATTTTAGAGCACTAATAGAAACAGAGCATCCTGACAGACCTTTGAGGAGACTTTAGTGTAGATGTCAGATTCTCAATGAGAACAACTATTTCAATGTCACTGAAGTAGTTGGCAAAAATTCAATTGCTACTTAAAAATCTAGTGAATCATGTTTAACAGTATTATTTTGACAGGACAGTACTTCCCAGTCTCTGGTTTATACAACAATCTCTCAATTTCAGATTCTTAGGGAAGCCCAGCCAGTGTGGCTCAGTGATTGAGTGTCAACCTATGAACCAGGAGGTCAGGATCCCCATTGTGGGGTTGTGCAGGAGGATTCTCTCTCATCATTGATGTTTCTATCTCTTTCTCCTTCTCCCTTCCTCTCTGAAATCAATAAAAATATATTTTAAAACAAGATTCTTAGGGAAAACTGTTATATATTAGGCACTTGACCAAGACAAAAGAACTTAAGACACAGTCCAAAAGGAGATTACATTTTCATTGGCGAGATTAGGGATAAAAGCATGCAGACCTAAGCAGCATACAATAGACTATAGTGCAGGGGATACTATAGAGAGGTAATAATAAATTAGTAAATGAATAGCACGGATAATGCAAGAAATTTAGGTTAACTAGGTATCCTAGAATGAGAGGGAAATGAGTCCTTACTAGTATTTGGCAAAAGGGAAGTCTGAGAATAGGATTAGGAGACAAAGATAAGGGCTTTTTACTTTGGACAGGGTGGAGTGTGGTGGTAGGGCCATAGGATTATATAGATAATTCAGTAATCTGGGGCATGATCCAGATCTGGGGTGGGTTCCTTGATTTCCAATCTCAGGCATTCAGTGCTGCTCCACAATTTTTAAAATTATTTCATTAAATCCTCACCCAAGTTGTAGCCAGTTTGACTCAGTGGATAGAGCATTGGCCTGTGGACCAAAGGACCCTGGTGTTGACTCTGGTCAAGGGCATGTACCTTGATTGTAGAATACTCCCTGGCAGGGCCTTGCTGTGGGTCCTGCGGGAGGCAACCAATCAATGTGTTTCTCTCACATGGATGTTTCTTTCTGTCTCTCCATCTTCTACTTTCCCTAAAAATCAATGGAAAAATATCTTCGGCTGAGGATTAACCAAAAATAAACAAACAAATAAATCCTAGAACCAGAGTCATAGAAGCATCGAATATACTGTCCAACCTATGAGGGAAGGCTGGGGGTGAGAGGGTAAGAGATCAACCAAAGGACTT
The DNA here is from genome assembly GCF_000412655.1 of Myotis brandtii. Taxonomy (NCBI): domain Eukaryota; kingdom Metazoa; phylum Chordata; class Mammalia; order Chiroptera; family Vespertilionidae; genus Myotis; species Myotis brandtii. The sequence continues at coordinate 1,364,726 of NW_005354829.1, read as the reverse complement.
TGTTAAGGTAAAAAAAAAAAACAAAAAAAAAAAAAAAAAAAAAACACATTGAAACCTGTGAAGAATTTTTGTGAGTTTATTGGAGCCAAACTGTCGACATATGCCTGGAAGCAGAACTTCAACGAATTGAGATAATGCTCCAGAGAATGGTGGGTTAAATCTGTATTTATACATTGCAATCAAAGGAAAGGGATGTAGGTGGGTTACATGAAATCCATTAGTGATAGACTAGAGAGGCAGGAGAAAGCAAAGCAGGGAAACCCCTGGGATTGGATAAAAAGTAAAATGATACACACATACTTAGGTGGGTGCAGGAACAATTAACATAACAATGAAGGAATTTGTGGTATTTCTCCTGGAGCCCAGGTACATTAGGTTGTGCCCCAAGGGGTCCAGAAAAGGGGAAGTTACAAGTTACCCAGACATTTCAAGAGTATGTTATCATAGATGCAAAAAGACCGATAGGCTCAGTTAAGGTAAAAGTTGACATTGTCAGTGAAGATACTGGCCTAGGAGGTAACTACCCACCATAACTGCTTCTAGTTAAAGTTGAATTTCAGACCATCCTTTGTGGTTACTTTAGGTCTGAGTTTGCAAGACCACCATGCAGGGCTTCCCTAAGCTTGTCAGGTTAGCATGTGGCCCCTTCCGTCCACAACTTGTATGCATGCATCTGAGCATAACCAATGGACACAGAGAGTAGTGTCCATTGAGGGTATGTGATGGGGGGTGGGGGTGGCTGGGGAGAGGTCAATGGGGAAAAAAGGAGACTTATGTAATACATTAAACCATAAAAAATTTTAAAAAAGAAAAAAAATTCTCACCCAAGTATATGTTTCCACTAATTTTATTTTATTATTTATTTATCTTTTTAAACACGGTTTTTTAGAAATAGATATTTTATTGATTTTTTTTTTACAGAGAGGAAGGGAGAGGGATAGAGAGTTAGAAACATTGATCAGCTGCCTCCTGCACACCCCCTACTGGGGATGTGCCTGCAACCAAGGTACATGCCCTTGACCAGAATCGAATCTGGGACCTTTCAGTCCGCAGGCCAATGCTCTATCCACTGAGCCAAACTGGTTAGGGCTGTTTCCACTAATTTTAGAGAGAGGAAGAAACATCTATGTGAGAAACAAATGATTGCCTCCCAAACTCTCCGGCACCACTGAGGATCAAACCTGCAAGCTCAGTATGTGCCCTGGCCTGGAATCTAACCCACAACCTTTTGGTGTATGGGACGGCATTCCAACCAACTGCCCCCCCACCCCCACCCCGCACA
>NW_005354829.1:1356473-1363222 GCF_000412655.1 Myotis brandtii | reverse complement strand
AGGAAACTGCTCTGCAATTTTTAAAATTCAATGCCTAGACAGTTTCCTGTTTAGTTTGCCAAAACTCATGGTGCAATTCTGATTACTTCTGTTCTCTTCAAGACTCCTTTGCCTCTGGCTCTTTCTCGGTCAGCAGATGTTCTAGTTTCCACAGCTCTTTCCTTATCCGTGGTCGGCAAACTGTGGCTCGCCAGCCAAATGCGGCTCTTTGGCCCCTTGAGTGTGGCTCTTCCTAAGCCTTAGGAGTACCCTAATTAAGTTAATAACAATGTACCTAACTATATAGTTTAAGTTTAAAAAATTTGGCTCTCAAAAGAAATTTCAATCGTTGTACTGTTGATATTTGGCTCTGTTGACTAATGAGTTTGCTGACCACTGCCTTAGCTAATGTCCATGCAGCCTTCCAGGCTCAGGTGGGGCAATTCCCATGGGTAGCCTTCCCGGGCAGCCAAGCATCTGGATCATGCCACCCCGCCCAGTCTTCCCAAGCATTTGGTGCTGACCTCCTCCCGTATACTATCCTGTGATGGTCTCTTACTTATGTCTTCCCCAATAGACTTTCTGAGACCCACTGTGTCCCCACTTCCTATGTCTTTGTAATGCCAGTACCCATGGTCGACACTCAGCGAACATGTGATAAATGAACGAATGTTCCAAACCTGTCCTTGCAGTGTTCCCTCACTCAGTGATGGTATCATCATAATCAGGAGAGATTATCGAGAGCTGTAGGGACAACCAGCAGTAAGTGCTGTGGTGAAGGGCAGGCTCCTAAGACAAACTGCCTGGGTTCAAATGTAAGTTCTACTGCTTCCCAGCTATGGACAAGCTACTTCATCCCTCTGTGCCTCAGTTCCCTCATCATTAAAAGGAGAATAACTATAGCACCTGCTTCATAGCTTTGTTGGGAAGATTAAATAAGTAACTACACATAAAAGTCCTGCCCTGGCTGGTTTGGCTCAGTGGATAGAGCGTCGGCCTGCGGACTGAAAGGTCCCAGGTTCGATTCCGGTCAAGGGCATGTACCTTAGTTGTGGGCACATACCCAGTGGGGAGTGTGCAGGAGGCAGCTGATCGATGTTTCTCTCTCATTGATGTTTCTAACTCTCTATCCCTCTCCCTTCCTCTCTGTAAAAAAATCAATAAAATATATTTTAAAAAAAAGTCCTTAGAACACTGCTAGCTACAGAGTAAGCAATCAATAAATATTAGCCAATATTGTTACTAATTCTTCCTTTTCCCTTTTTTCCTATAGTAATATTCATTACCATATAATATTCATTATATAATATGCATTACTGTATATTACAATATTCATTACCATTTTAACTCCTGAAACTGTTCTTTCCTCTCTATTCTCACTATCTCAGTCAAGGCTCTCATCATTTTTCATGGCCTTTGCTAATACCTTCCCTTTTGTAGACCTTCACAACCCCCTCTCACTGCAGTCAAAGTTCTTCCAAAAGGAACATTCATATTTCTCTCCCTCAAACTCTCCCCATTATCCTCATGACAAAGTCCAACTTTGGACTATGTGCTTTACAATCCATTCCCAAGTTATTTTCCAGGATTTGCCTCTCACCATCTCCCTCCCTCTCTCCCGATGCTAGCTGCTCATTGTTCCCATTTCTCATGGATACTCCTTCAATCCCTGTGTCTCCAAGTATTTTTCCCACCTTTCAAATAATTGCCTCTCCCCCCCCCACCACCACCACCAAAAAAAAAAAAAAATACTTGTCTCAGCTAAAATGCTGTCTTCTCTGGGGCCTCAATGCTGTTCCTATTGCCCTCTTCACCTGACATTGTAGTTTTCATCTCTACAAGTTTGACTGCGTCTATTTTATACCTTCCATGTGTCTTTTAACCTTTGGAACACATAGAAAACAGTTATAATAATTTTTAATGTCCCTGTTTGTTATTTCTAGCATGACATTTCTGAATCAGCTTCAATAGACTCATACATATCTCTTTCATAGCTTACTATAGGCCTGGTGCACAAAATTCATAGGGGGGGAGGGGGGAGGGCTCCCCTCAGTCTGGTCTGCACTCTCTCCAATCCAGGACCCCTTGGGGGATGTCCGACTGCCGGTTTAGGCCTGATCCCTGTGCCCAAACTGGCAGTCAGACATCTCTCTCGCAATCTGGGACCACTGGCTTCTAACCACTCACCTGCCTGCCTGCCTGCCTGACTGCCCCTAACCATTCTGCCTGCGTGCCTGATCCCCCCTAACCTCTCTGCCTGACTGCCTGATCGCCCATAACTGCTCTCCCCTGCTGGCCTGATCACCCCTAACCACCTCTGCCTTGGCCCCCACCACTGTAGGTTTGTCTGGAAGGACATCCAGTCTAATTAGTATATTATCCTTTTATTAGTATAGATGATACTAAGCACAAGTCATCAAAGTTTTTGGAATAGGTATGCTTCATAAGACAGAACTCTGTATTGTATTATGTTTTTTGTAACTTTAGCACCAGATATACAGCAGGGGCTTAATGTGTGTGTGGAACGAATAAAATATAGCCCAACTTCTTGAACAGCTGGGACCTGGGAGCTTAACTAAGCTAGCATTGAGACCTTAACTGTAAAACAAGAATCTAAAGTAAGTCCTCACTTAACATTGTTCATTGGTTTTGTAACTTGAAAATGCCATATAAGACACACAGCCAGTCGGCCTGGTGGTCAAATCCCTCTAGTATTAACTACAACAATCAAGGCTCAACTAGAACAAGACTGCGCACAAAGACCACTAGGGGGTGCACCAAGAAAGCATAAAAAATGCGGAGACAAAAAAACATGACAGAAATGGAGGATATAGAGCTAAAAATCGCAATTTTGAGGGCTTGCAAAAATGTGCTAGAAGCTGTCAATAAACTTGAGGAGAGACTCACGAAAACTAATGAGACCCTCGATGCTATGATAAAGAACCAACTAGAAATTAAGCATACACGGACTGAAATAAAGAATATTATACAGACACCCAATAGCAGACCAGAGGAGCGCAAGAATCAAGTCAAAGATTTGAAATGCGAAGAAGCAAAAAACACCCAACCGGAAAAGCAAAATGAAAAAAGAATCCGAAAATACGAAGATAGTGTAAGGAGCCTCTGGGACAGCTTCAAGCGTACAAACATCAGAATAATAGGGGTGCCAGAAGATGAGAGACAGCAAGATATTGAAAACCTATTTGAAGAAATAATGGCAGAAAACTTCCCCCACCTGGTGAAAGAAATGGACTTACAGGTCCAAGAAGCGCAGAGAACCCCAAACAAAAGGAATCCAAAGAGGACCACACCAAGACACATCATAATTAAAATGCCAAGAGCAAAAGACAAAGAGAGAATCTTAAAAGCAGCAAGAGAAAGAGTCTCAATTACCTACAAGGGAATACCCATACGACTGTCAGCTGATTTCTCAACAGAAACTTTGCAGGCCAGAAGGGAATGGCAAGAAATATTCAAAGTGCTGAATACCAAGAACCTACAACCAAGAATACTTTATCCAGCAAAGCTATCATTCAGAATTGAAGGTCAGATAAAGAGCTTCACAGATAAGGAAAAGCTAAAGGAGTTCATCACCACTAAACCAGTATTATACGAAATGCTGAAAGGTATCCTTTAAGAGGAGGAAGAAGAAAAAGGTAAAGATACAAATTGTGAACAACAAACATGCATCTATCAACAAGTGAATCTAAGAATCAAGTGAATAAATAATCTGATGTACAGAAAAAAAAAATGCCATATAAGTAAATCAATTTTATCATAGGCTAATTGATATCCACCAGAGTTAAATTTCTAAGGCATCCCATCAATGTTATTTAAGGAACTGCTATACTTTATTGTCCAGTGGATCCAATAGGATATATAGTAAAACCATACAAATAGCACCCTATCATTCTCTAATTCACATCTGCAAGTGAAAGGCGATGGGAAGATGCCTTCTGAATACAAATAATTTCTTCATTTTCCCTATTAATAACTACATTCCTACCTGTAGAAGATATCTCTTGTTTCTGCCCATGCCGTATCTCTTCTCTCTTCTTTTGTGACAACAACTCTATTTTCTTTGGGGACTCACCATCTACCTTTACATCAAGTCTCAATGGGAACATCTTTCAACACTCTTCACCCTCCTCTGGCCTAGGGGTGGTCATGAAACTAAGGAGATCTGGTCAATTCAACTCTTCGAGCAGCAAAGCCAAAGGAGACCCTGGTTAAGGCAGATTCATTCCAGGCAGACCCTGACAGGACTTGAGCTGCCCTTGTTGGGTCCTTTCAGAGGCCTGGGTGTTCATCTGCCCTATTTTAGAGAAATGCCTTCCTTCCTTAAGTTAGCCAAAGTCGGTTTCACTGCTTGCAAACAATTAACCTCAACTAAAAAGCCTTTGCCTTTTTGAAGTCATTGAAGTGTCTGGGCCTATACATGGCAGATCATTTTTAGCTTTTTACTGAATGGTAGAATTCATACTCACAAAATACCAAAGCAGGCAACTTGCTCAGATTGAAAGTGACCTAGCTATGTAATTGTTGGTGAAACAGATTTCTGGGATTGTACTCATTCTAAAGCTAAAAGCTACACAGATCCAAGAACCCTGGGGTAGCTTAGCATCAGCCAAGAAGCATTTACTGCATGCATTTTTCTAAGCTTCTCATTATACTTAGATATTCATTTCATTTCCATACATTGTCAGTTCATGCATCCCACCCTTAGAAATATACAAACAATCAAATTGTCTTTAAATATATGAGTCTTAAATCTACTTCCAGGTAGAAAAGGAGGAATTTTCAGTCTTATTAGAAATTGTTCAGTCTTTATTTAGTCAAGATAATTTAACTATGGTCGCTATTTACCAAAGAACCTAAGCTCTCTTACGATGGACCTGGTGGACCTCATTCAGTGGTAAGATCACAGTAATGTTTCTATTAATTTATTAATCCAAATTAATGCTTTAATGTAACTCTCAACCTTGTATTTTCCAAGGTCACTAATTTTATTTTGTGCCAGTAGGGTAACTCAGTTAATTCTAAGCACAAATATCTTTCCCCTGAAAATATTGTAATATATTTAAGAAAAGATCTTTAGCAATTACGCTATCACTCCGTACACTGTAAAATAGGGCACTGGGGTGTTGTTTGTTTGTTTTTGTTTTTTGTTTTTTTAGTAATCTGGTTTGGATCCGTCTAAGAAAGGAGACTCAAAAATCCTTTCATTCCTACCATGCCTGCCTAAATTCAAAACAGCCCATTGTTTTTCTCCAAGGTTTCCTGGTGATGATGGCCACAGGTCTGATTCACAGCCTTTCAGAGCCAAGACAAGGAACCCCCAAGGAGGGGAAATTCGCCACAGGCGCCCCAGGGGGATGAGCAGAGCCCAGCGGCCGGGCGCCCAGGCGTGCAAGGAGCCAGGGCGGTCAGGCCAGGCGCGCGCAGGGGAAGCTCTCAGTTCTCCGAGCAGATGCGCCAGCAAGTGGGCTGGGCACTCGCCTGGGAACAGGCACACGGGCGAGGACCCTGGAAAATAAGCCGGCGTGTCGTGGACCCCATCCCGCCCTGGCGCCTCCTTTTACAACCCCGCGCACCCGGCCAGCCCCGCGCAGGAAGCACCGCCTCATGCCGCTGCGGGTGAGGGTGGCTTCCCCGCGCAGTCCCCGCCCAGCGCATTCGGGACCAGCCGAATTCCCACCTTTGTGCGCTCACATTCTCCAGCCTGCCCCCCACCGCGATTTCTGGACCAAAGCACCAGCCAGCTTGACCTCTCCACCGGTTCCCAGGAGCCTCATTCATCTGGTTGTATTAGACATTAGTCTCAATGTCTCGTTTTCTAATTAATCACCAAAATTTCAAAATAATAGAGCTTTACATTGCAACCAAATAACAAATGTTTTAAGGCTTATTTTACTTAAATGAAATGTCTTCTTTATTGGGGGAAATTACCCAACAATTGCTATAGGATTAACTCAAACTATTATAAATATCTACGTTAAGCTATTTACAAGTTTTTGTCTTTTTTTTTTTTAATATATTCTTACTAATTTCAGAGAGGAAGAGAGAGGCAGAAACATCAATGATGGGAGAATCATGGATCTGCTGCTTCCTGCAGGTCCCCTACTGGGGATGGAGCCCGCACCAGGACTTGAACGTGACCTTCTGGTTCATAGATCCACCCTCAACCACTGAGCCATGGCGGCAGGGCCTTTTTACAAGTTTTAATGACTTTCCATTCTCGCACTCATCTGTAATATACATTTCACTAATGTCTAATTGGATTCGGGAATAATGGCAAGCAGTAGCTTTTCACCTCACAGTACATGCATTCTTCTTCACCCCTTGCAGAGAACTAGGGCCTTGCAATGACTTTTAGAAAATGGAAAAAGAGAAAAGTGTGTGTCTCTTCCTGGTGTTGGCCTTCAGTGCTCAGGGTGGCCCTTCAATGCTCCCTCTTTCTCTAGCTGTACTGACCCAGTGCTGTGACAACACATGACTGAGGGAGTTAGATCCCTGGGTGGGTAATGGAGCAGCGCCTGCTGGCCTACACTGCACTTTACAACAATGAGCACCTGAGATCACCACAGCATAGCAGGGCCACTCTGATCAGTGCAATGGTCCCTTATACCTCAATGAAAGCTCTGCTGAGCATCTTTTTTTCTTTTTTCTTTACTAATTAAGGTATTACATATGTGTCCTTATCCCCCCATTGTTCCCCCATCCCCCCACCCCCCACTCATGCCCTCACCCCCCTGTTGTCTGTGTCCATT
>NW_005354829.1:1344711-1356056 GCF_000412655.1 Myotis brandtii | reverse complement strand
AGCATCGATCAGCTGCCTCCTGCACACCCCCCACTGGGGATGTGCCCGCAACCAAGGTACATGCCCTTGACCGGAATCGAACCTGGGACCTTTCAGTCCGCAGGCCAACGCTCTATCCACTGAGCCAAACCGGTTACGGCATTTCCAAACATTATTAACAATACACATACAGCCGAAACCGGTTTGGCTCAGTGGATAGAGCGTCGGCCTGCGGACTGAAAGGTCCCAGGTTCGATTCTGGTCAAGGGCATGTACCTGGGTTGCGGGCACATCCCCAGTGGGAGATGTGCAGGAGGCAGCTGATCGATGTTTCTCTCTCATCGATGTTTCTAACTCTCTATCTCTCTCCCTTCCTCTCTGTAAAAAAAAAAAAAAAAAAAAAAATACACATACAGGCATATAAACAAGTGTGTTTTCTAAAAGGTTGTAAATTTCACATAATGTAAAAAAAAAAAAAAATGAGTATGTTACCTTTGGAGGACATACTGGGATTGTCAAAGGTATGTTTACAGCCTTGGCCAGGTGGCTCAGTTTGTTGGAATGTGGTCTTCTCCACCAAAAAGGCTGCAGATTCCATTCCCACTCAGGGCAAATAAGTTTTAGGTTTAGCCCCCCTTCAGGGCACATAAAGGAAACAACTGATTGATGCTTCTCTCTCACATAGATGTTTTTCTCTCTCTTCCTTTCTGTGTCTCTATATCAATAAACATATCAGTTGAGGATTTAATTTATTTTATAAATATTTTTAAATATAATTTTTATTGGTTTTAGAGAGGAAGGGAGAGTGAGATAGAAACATCAATAATGAAAATCATTGATCTGCTGCCTCCTACACACCCCCTACTGGGGATCGAGCCTGCAACTCCAGGCATGTACCCTTGACTGGAATTGAACCCAGGACCTTTCAGTCTGCAGGCCAATGCTCTATCCACTGAACCAAACAGGCTAGGTCTCAAGTGAGGATTTTAAACAAAATGTGTTTACAGTTGATAATACACAAAAGTTTATTCTTGTATTATTTGTTATTTATTACAGTACATATTTGTATCACTACTGTCAACCTGCTTTTGCTCAGCCCTGTACATGAACATTTTATAAAACATGAGACAACAGCAAGACAATTAGGATTCCAAAAAATTATATGAAAAATAATAACAAGCAAAATGAGTTTCTCTTTAAAAATATATATATTTTATTGACTTCAGAAAGGAAGAGGTAAAGAGATGAAAACAGAAATGAGAGGCAATCATCCATTGCCTGCCTCCCACACATGGCCTACTGGGAATAGAGCCAGCAACCAGGGCATGTGCTCTGATAGGGAATCTAACTGGGACTCCTGGTTTATACTGACCAGGCTAGAATGTTTCTTTTTTTAAATGTGTTTCTTATGAAATTTCTGATTTAGGTCAGTCAAATCTATACAACACAGCCTCATCAAACTCAGCAAATGCAGCACAAACTGCAAGGACACCCTTGCCTAGGGAACCAGAGCTGTTACCACACAAAGCCAGAGGAGGAAGCCCTGGTGGTGGTGGTGGTGTGGGGGGAACATATCTGGAAAATCCTGCTCACAATGCCAATGGTGGTGACCAGCTTACATAGTCAGGGTGGAGCCATCCAAAATTGGTTTCAAATGTTCACACTGATGACTAACCACATACCTGAAGAGTATGAAAGTTTATTACTCACATGATAAGGTTTTGTGGGAAGAGTCAGTGGATCTTAGAATAGGAACCAAAATGATTGAGAGCACAGGGAAAAGGGACTAGCTTGTGGTGTACGTGTTGGTTACTGGGTGCTATCGGTGGGAGCCTGCTGACACTGATAGAAACTTGCTTGATTGGAACTTCCCCCCTGCACCCAAGGATGGAGCACCTGGACTTTCTCACTAGCTTTCCCAGGTGTAAGGTCAGGGAGGAGAGAAGGGTGAGTCCTTGAAGTTTTCAACATTCAAACATCAAAACCAGAATCAGGATCTTTATTATAAGTATTTTTTTTTTCGATAACAAGGGAAGGAAAAAAGCACATACAAAAATCCATCCTAATTGTCATCACTTGCCTCAGATGATATTGATTATAAGGGATGCTGAAGAAGATGCAATGGAAAAATAAGGCATAAGTTTTTCTGTAAATGTATCAGTGATTCCATGCAAGTATGACATGTTATTCAAATAATAAAATGAAACCTCTCCCAACTCATAGTCCAGGAAAATGCCAATCTTCGGATGTCCTTCGGGGGAAGGGCCACTTGTAGGAATCCAGAGCGAAAATTGCCAGCATCCATTTCTTGCTGATGGCGGTATGTCAGTATTTCTGGGGAAAGATTCCTTACACACACCTAAAAAACATTCACCTGTGCCTGTTATTCTTACCGCCCAAAAATGCCTGCCAGCATCAAATCCCTCAGAACTCAGGACAGCTGGGTAAGAAGTAAGATCCTGGGGATTAGGAAAACCATTTGGTGTCCTGTATGTCACACTTCTTTTATCTCTTGACATAATGAAGTTTGGATGGGCAGTTTCAGGATCCAGTGTCAAATCTGCCTGAAACGTGTGGATCATTTTATGCAGGCCCAAGTAATGTGGGGGGAGATTGTAAGTCTCCGTCTTTAAATCACATGAAAACACTGCTAGGGTCTCTCGGTTTCCATACCTGTTGTGAATGCTTTCAATACCTGTGAGTAAATCCTCATCTGTCTGCAAACACTTCTCTTCTATTTTACTTAACAGACTGCTTAGCCTGAACATATGGTATGAAATTTGCCTTCCATTTTCAATTAGTTTTTCTTCAACATCCTTCTCTTCTATAAGTAGATTGTTATCAATTTCATTTTGCTGGATTGCTAAGAAACACTTAATTTCTTTACATTCATTGTCCAACTCCTCCCTCCATTTTTCTATCTTTCTCTTCACTTCCCAAGTATTTTCAACTTGGTTTTTATATAACATTTCTACAATTTCAAGATGACTAGTCTTGGCCTCAATGTTCCTTTTGAGCATCCCCCTGTGACTAGCTGCTGCTTCCTCAATGGGGATCAGGGGCTGATCCTGGTGGTCGGATGACACCCTGCACTGGGCACACAGCAGCTCCAGGTCCTTTTCACAGAACAGGGTCAGAACCTCACGGTGCTTCTTACACTACTTAACAGACTGCTTAGCCTGAACATATGGTATGAAATTTGCCTTCCATTTTCAATTAGTTTTTCTTCAACATCCTTCTCTTCTATAAGTAGATTGTTATCAATTTCATTTTGCTGGATTGCTAAGAAACACTTAATTTCTTTACATTCATTGTCCAACTCCTCCCTCCATTTTTCTATCTTTCTCTTCACTTCCCAAGTATTTTCAACTTGGTTTTTATATAACATTTCTACAATTTCAAGATGACTAGTCTTGGCCTCAATGTTCCTTTTGAGCATCCCCCTGTGACTAGCTGCTGCTTCCTCAATGGGGATCAGGGGCTGATCCTGGTGGTCGGATGACACCCTGCACTGGGCACACAGCAGCTCCAGGTCCTTTTCACAGAACAGGGTCAGAACCTCACGGTGCTTCTTACACAGGGGTTCCTCTTGCCTTTTCCTCTTTCCCCTCATGCTAGGAATATGCTGAACAGCCTCAGTCATGTGACATAGTTGGATGTTCTTCATCAAGCTCCTGTCAGGGCAGTGGTGGAGGCAGACAGGACAGGGAAAGGTGTCCTGTAGACCTTCCCAGCGCTGGTGGATGCAGGAGGAACAGAAGTTGTGCCCACACTCAGTGGTCACTGGGTCTCTCAGGTAATCCAGGCAGATGGGACAGCTGGCCTCTGCTTGGAGCTTGGCCAGGGAAGCTGCAAAGGCCATGGTGCAGTGAAGGTGTCTATCAGAAGAGATTCTCTTTAGTCAGTGTGATCCTCCAGGAGGGAGGAAAAGTGAGAAGCTGAGGTTGGCTCAGGTCTACCTGTCTGTGGAAGTCACTAAGAGCTTCCGAGCAGAGTTCCAGTGGGCAGCTGATGTCCAGTCTTCTGTCACCTACTCCTTCTGTATTTAATGTCGCATTGCCAAGTGAAAATCAGCTGTGGACTCTGGTCAAAAACCCAGCACCATCCAAGTCATAAGTGATTTCTGTGGACAAAAATAAATCACCATTTAAAAGTTCAATCAGCATTAACCCTTCACTCCCTGTATGAACAGTAGGTCAGGTAGTCCAAATCATTTATCATGACAATACTTAAGGAGGAGTTAGAAGTAAAGTCTATTTTGCAACTTAAAAGGAATTAATCAATCTAGGCAAATTGATCATAGGCCTCAATGTGAGAAGGCAGGAGAGGGGGGAAAGAGATCAACCAGTGAACTCATATGTATGTATACATAACCCATAGACACTGACAGTGAGTGTTGAAGGCTTGAAGGGGAGGAGGGTGGAAAGGGCAATGGGGAAAAAAGGTGACATATGTAATACTTTCAACAATAATGATTTATTTTTAAAAAAAAGGAATCATGTGCTGTGGGGAAGACAGAAGGATATGTAAATCCAGGAGCGAGGTCCTGCCTACCTAAGGCTGCTTCTGTGTGGAGACCTCAGGTAAAGCACCATCACCATGTCTGACCAGGAGGTAAAACCATCAACTGAAGATTTGGGGAATAAGAAGGAAGGAGAATACAAAGTCATTGAATGGGGCAGCAGTGAGTTTCACTTCAAAGTGAAAATGACAACACATCTCAAGAAACCCAAAGAATCATGCTAAGACGGGGAGTTCCAATGAACTGGCTCAGGTTTCTCTTGGAGGGTCAGAGAAATGCTGATAATCACACTCCAAGACAACTGGGAATGGAGGAGGAAGATGTGAGTGAAGTTTATCAGGAACAACAGCAGGTCATTCAATGGTTTAGATATTCTTTTTCTTCTCTCCCCTCAATCCTTTCTTATTTTTTAAAAATAGTTCTTTTGTAATGTGGCCTTCACAATGGAATTGAAAAGTGATCACACATCCCCCCCATCTCTTTAAAACCTCTGGTAATTTGAATTCTAGTGCCCATTATTCATTATTGTTGGTTTTCATTGTGCTGAGTTTTGGTGATCAAGCCTCAGCCTCCTTCATATCGCCCTCTCCTTTTGAAATATTACATGTGTGCACAGGGAGGCCACCCTTTTCAGGACTGTGCATTTTGAGGCTTGTGATAAATGAGGTGGACCAATGCAAGTGTTCATAATACTTCTAATTGGCCCAGAAGTTCTAGCATGTGATTGCTTCACTCCTGGACTATGACTTTCAGTGGGAGGTGGGAGTTTTTCAGTGAACTGAACTGTGGAATTATGACGTTTCATCAGCTTGAAGTACTTTTAAAATCTGAAGGTCTGGACCAAAAGAAGAGGAATATCAGGTTGGAGTCAAGACGACAGATAAGGTGAGAGTAAAGACTAACACCAAAGACGGCTTCACTGAAGAGAAAGCATTTTCTTTTAAAAGAATAGATTTTAAAAAATATTTTTATATTTTTATTGATTTCAGAGAGGAAGGAAGAGGGAGAGAGAGATAGAAAGATCCATGATGAGAGAGAATCATGGATTGGCTGCCTCCTGCAAGTTCCCCACTGGGGATCGAGCCCACAACCTGGGCCTGTGCCCTTGACTGGAATCGAACTGGGACCTTTTGGTTCGCAGGCTGATGCTCTATGCACTGAGCCAAACCGGCCAGGGCAGAGAAAGCATTTTTTAAAAAAATATATATATCTTATTGATTTTTTACAGAGAGGAAGGGAGGGGAATAGAGAGTTTAAAACATTGGATGAGAGAGAACCATCGATCAGCTGCCTCCTGCACACCCCCTACTGGGGATGTGCCCGCAACCACGGTACATGCCCTTGACTGGAATCGAACCGGGGACCCTTCAGTCCACATGCCGATGCTCTATCCACTGAGCCAAACCAGTTAGGGCAGAGAAAGCATTTTAAGAGTAAAGAAAAATCTTGTCATAAGATCCCAGAAGAGTTTTAATTTTCGTTAGCATTTCATAAAGTTATTCATGCAAAAGTTTGTGCAACAGAACACTGCTTTTTTAAATTTTATTTGTATTTTGTGTCCTGGGATATGGGTTTTAAATGGATATTGATTGTACCAGCTTTATTAAAGTAAGCAAAATATTTTTGGGGAAAAACAGTGATCTTGGCCAGGTAGCTCAGTTGGTTGGAGCATGGTACAGATGTGTCAGGGTTTCAAGTTCAGCTCGTGGCCAGGGCCCATGTAATAATCAAACAATGAATGCAAAAACAAGTAGCACAAATAGATCTCTCTCTCTCTCTCAATGCCCCCCCCCCATTCCTCTCAATCTAAAAACCCATTACTAAATGGAAAAAAAATATTTTTTATAAAAGAGTGGCCAGTTTTGCTCAGTTGGTTGCAGTGTTGTCCCACGTACCACAAGGTCACGGGTTCCATCTGCAGTTGGGTCATACAGAAAGGCAACTAATCAAGGTATCTCTCTCACACGGATGTTTCTCTCGCATTTTCTCTTTCCCTCTTTCTCTAAAAAAAATAATAGTAACAAAAAGATATCACAGAACTGTTAGAGGGAGTATACCATTATTTGTGAAGAAGTTTTGCCAGATAAATGAACCTAAATCTCATCATCGTTTCAAACTATCTAGTTACAGGAGAAAGGTCTGAAGAATAATCTGGTCAATTTAAACTGTCACCTTGGTTGGACCACTGCATAGCCGGTAGCAGGTGAAACACTAGTTCTGGGTGTGACTATGAGGAGATTTGTATTTGAATTGGATGAGCAAAGCAGATGGTCCTCCCATTGTCAGTGGACATTATCCAATCCACTGAGGGCCCGAAGAGAACAAAAACTGGGGAAGGCTGACTTCACTCTCTGCTGGACTCAATAAGCTAGCACACCCACCCCCTGTCCTGGATGCTCTGGGTTCTCAGTCCTTCAGACCCATCTGTTCTCAGACTCTCAGGCCTTCAACGACACCACTGTCTCTCCTGGGTCTCCTGCTTGCAGACTGCAGACCATGGGACAGCTCAGGCTCCATAACCTTGTGAGTCACCTCTTTTTAAAAAATGTCTTTCTAAATACATACTATTTGGTTCTGTTTCTCTGGTAAACCTTTAATAATACACGAAGTAATCAGTAAAATCCTGACTGTAATAAGCTCTACTGAAAATTCGATCTCGTTGCTTCAACACAAATATAAACAGAATTTGGTTCTGTTTCTCTGGTAAACCTTTAATAATACATGGAGTAAGTAATCAGTAAAATCCTGACTGTAACAAGCTCTACTGAAAATTCGATCTTGTTGCTTTAACACAAATATAAACAGGAAGTAAAAACACATGGAAGTAGGTTATAGGAGTTAAAATAGACTTACAAGATATACACATCAGTTATTACTAGCATGTATAAATCTAATTTCATTTCATTTTCAAAAATATTTGATCAAAATTTAGTTGGATATTTGAGGATTAAAAAACTGATTGATAATTATGTTACATTGATGTAATTAATGACATTAGAGGTATGTACATTGCCTTGGCCTGCTTTTTCAGTTAGTCCCAATATGCCGAGGTTTCAAGTTAAATCCAAGATCAGAGGACATAGAAGGAGCAACCAATGAATGCATGACTGAATGGAACCACAAATCAATGTCTCTTTCTCATTTCCAATCTCTCTCTCTCATCTTGGCCCATCCTTTCACTCTGTAAAACAAATAAATTAAAACAAGAACATGCCCTAACTGGTTTGGCTCAGTGGATAGAGCCTTGGCCTGCAGACTGAACGGTCCCAGGTTCGATTCCGGTCAAGGGCATGTACCTTGGCTGCGGGCCATCCCCAGTTAGGGGGTGTGCAGGAGGCAGCTGATTGATGTTTCTCTCTCATCAATATTTCTAACTCTCTCTCCCTCGCCCTTCCTCTTTGTAAAAAATCAATAAAATATATTTTTTAAAAAAACAAGAACACAAGTATGTAAATTAAGAGTTTCTTTTAGAAATGTACAATGAAAAGCTTAGAATTAAAATCTTAGAGATTTCCTACACAGAAATGGCAAAGTTTTGATACGAGTAGAAGTTGTAAAAAGGTTAGATATAGAATATGGGTTCTTTTTAAAAAAAATATATTTCATTGATTTTTTACAGAGAGGAAGGGAGAGGGATTGAGAGTTAGACACATTGATCAGCTGCCTCCTGCACACCCCCTACTGGGGATGTGCCCGCAGCCAAGGTATATGCCCTTGACCAGAATCGAACCTGGGACCCTTCAGTCCTCAGGCTAATGCTCTATCCACTGAGCCAAACCAATTAGGGCTAGAGTATAGGTTCTTCATACATGAGTTCATAAAATTTTCTCTCCTATTCTGGATACCTAGAATATTCTATAATTTACCTTTTTTTGAATATACCACTTTAATTCTATTTCAGTGTTACTCTGCTCTCTTTAGCTAAGAAGGTTTCTCCTACTCCTTTCCTTAAGCTTCATCCATTTTCCTTCATCTCAGATCCATTTCATCTCCTTTCTTTCTCACAGTTGTTTCAAACTGGTCCCCTTTCTCCACTCCAAATCCATCATCTTCTTCCCTGTTTCAATATCCCATCCCCCTATACAAATCTCAATATTGAGATAAATTGAGATTAGAGAAAGACCAAGGCTGGCATTAAAGTTCCATCTGCTTGTAGGTTATATGGGCTGGATTTCAGGTCTGATCTGAGTCTGCCTGTCATTGGGGATGGGCTTTTGATCATCTGTTCCTCCAGAGACAGATGCAACCAGGAAAATAGCACTCAGCTTCCCTTTCAGTTTGGTGTCAGCATACACCTCAATTTAGGTAACCTTTTGGAACCCGTTTTTTATTTTTCAGATATTTAAATATTTTTTTATTGATTTCAGTGAGGAAGAGAGAGGGAGAGAGAGATAGACACAGTGGTGAGAGAGAAAGAGAATCATTGATTGGTTGCCTCCTCCATGCCCCACACTGGGTATTGAGCCCACAACCCTAGCATATGCCCTTGACCGGAATCCATCCTGGGACCCTTCAGTCCTCTGAGCCAAACCAGCTGGGCAAAGGCTCTGTTGTTGTTTTTATTGATTTTTTTTACAGAGAGAAAGGGAGAGGGATTGAGAGTTAGAAACATTAATGAGAGAGAAACATCGATCAGCTGCCTCCTGCACACCCCCTACTGGGGATATGCCCACAACCAAGGTACATGCCCTTGACTGGAATCCAACCCGGGACTCCTCAGTCCACAGACCGACGCTCTATCCACTGAGCCAAACCAGTTAGGGCAGAAGCTCTGGTTTTAAACAAAAAGAATTTGGCACCAGACACTGAGACATTCTAGAAGAGGATTCCCACAGGCAGCTTCAAACCAGCACTTTGGGGCACTTTGCATGAGCAGATATTTGTTACCCCATAGGTCAGATTGGGATTCTGATATCTGTATATTTTGCAAGCATTTACATGATATAGGGCAAGGCTAACTGAGGGACACCAGCAATAATGAAAGCATGTGTCATAAAATAATCTGAATCCAAGTGATGATTGGCTTGTGAGGTAAAATCAAGGCCCTGCTAGAGTAGCCACCCAAAAAGCCAACTCCCAGCTTACCTGGGGCCTGCTCCTTTGAGTGAGTCCCTGAAGTGTGTCTCCAAGAAGAGTCTCCGAAGCCAGTCTCCTACCAGATAAATGCTTAGTAATGTGAGCCTGGCCTATATATACCACTAGGAGGGTGAATCTCTTTAAGACCTCACCCACCAAAGCCTCCTCCCTGGAGGTGGGACACGGGTGGGTAGGGTATGGATAGGAGGAAGTTCAAAAGTCTGGTTGGTGGGATCTCCTCTTATTCCTGCAGGCTAGGGAGGACTAACCTTGTTAATAAACGTAATCTAATTTGTTCCTTTGGAATCCTCCCTTGAACTTCTCAACACCCTTTAATCACATTTTGCAGAGGAAGAAACTGAAAAGTCAAATCTTATCCTAACTGGTTTGGCTCAGTGGATAGAGCATTGGCCTTCGGACTGAAGTGTTCCCAGGTTCGATTCCAGTCAAGGGCACATATCTGGGTTGGGGGCTCTGGGTTGGGGGCTCAATCCCCCATAGGGGGCGTGCAGAAAGGAGCTGATCAATGATTCTCTCTCATTGATATTTCTATCTCCGTCTCTGAAATCAATAAAAATATACTTAAATAATAATACTAATAAAAGGAAAATCTTTGCTTCCTTTCCAACTTGGGCCTAGCATAATGGCTCCCGTAAAGAAGGGTGGAGAGAAGAAGGTCCTTTCTGTCATCGAGGAAGTAATGACTAGAGAACACACCATCAACATCACAAGCACATCTATGGAGTAGGTTTCAAGAAGCTTGCTGCTCTGGCACTCAAAGAGATCCAGAAGCTTGCCCTGAAGGAGATGGGAACTCCAGTATGACTTGATGCCAGGGTCAAGCTGTCAAGATCAAAGGAATAAGGAATGTCCCATACCTCAGCTGGGTGCAGTGGTCCAGAAAATGTAATGAGGATGAAGATTCCTCAAACAAGCACTATGCGTTGGCTACCTACATATCTGTCACCACTTTTAAATATCTACCAACTGTTAATGTGGGTGAGAACTAACTGCTGACTCTCAAATAAACTTATAAAACTGCAAATAAAAGTTAAATCTTTACAAAGAAAGGTAGGAGTACAGTACTTACTGTTTCTTGAAAGAAAACTGGCCCTAGCCGGTTTGGTTCAGTGGATAGAGCATTGGCCTGTCGACCGAAGGCTCCCAGGTTCAATTCCAGTCAAGGGCACATACCTTGGTTGCAGGCTCCTCCCCAGCCAATCAACGTGTTTCTCAATATTTCTTTGTCTCTCCCTCTCTTTTCCACTATATCTAAAAATCAATGGAAAAATATCCTCGAGTGAGGATTAAAAAAACAAAGAAATCTGACAGATATAATCTCATTTGGCTGTAAAGTGAAGCTGCAATGAATGCTTAAAGCAATCCATGAAATATATCTATGCATGTGGGTGTGGAAAACCACCCAAAACTTCTAGATATATTTTTTTGTAAAAAGCAAATTGTAGGGAGTATTTGAGATCTTGCTTCCCAGCAATTGTTATCAGTTTGGGGTCAAATAAACACAATTTTTTTTTTTAAAAAAAGGAAAGTGTAGAACACAGCACATAGTAGTCTCATATTGTATTATTAATTAATTAAAATATAGTTAGTGTTCATGTTTGTGTGTTATGTATGATTAGGATGTTTTTGGATGGATACAGAAGACACTGAGGGATGGTCAGGCAGGGAAAGAAGGCGCTGAGCTGGGAACGCAGCGGGAGAGGACGAGGGCGAGGGCACAGGGGCGCCCGGCCGGCCCCACGAGGCC
>NW_005354829.1:1337947-1343827 GCF_000412655.1 Myotis brandtii | reverse complement strand
TGCGTGAAGTTTGCAGAATCACCGCTATTAGGTTGTTTTCAGTTAAGATATTTTTAAAAAGTCTGCGGATCATCGCTCCTTACTCATTAGAACGTGGTTACCAGCAAAACCAATAGCATTTCGAGCCAGTTAAGTTCGGAGCTAAAGCATAAAATTCACAATCACGGGAGAAGTTCCCAGAGGCATTTCGTTATAACTTACACCAAGTCCGAAACCCTCCTTGTTCTGTAAGTTATGTAAATACGCGCCCCATCATCGGGTTCTTTTGCCGTGGAAGATTGAGAAATGTTCCACTGCCCAAAAAGTCATTACTTTGCTTCTCCAAGGAGAAGTGTTTGACACTCATACTTTCCTTCTTGGCCGCAGCTGGGTTTTGAGGACGGACCCAAGCGGCTGCTCGTTTCGGGAATTGACCTGCAAGACCCTGGGCTGCCGCTGAGCAGCCATGTAACCCTCCAGTCACCGAAAGGCACTGCCGTTTCCTGATTTGTAGCATCACTAGATCCTCCCTACGATCAGACAGCTTACGGGTTGATACAGACTAGCAGGGAGAGCCTGTTTCTTTTCCGTGTCACTTCTTAGACACTTTGTTCTCACGGAGAAACAAAAGGAAGTGGGTGTGTTGAGGAAGGATAGATTTAGACTCATATACCCTTGGATCCCACTTCTTAAGCCATTTGTTACTTTATGTCCGTGTGTCTCAGATTCCTCGTCTGCAAAAAAGAGATTAATATTACCAGGGGCAGGATAGAAGAGGTCAAGGGGGCGACATATGTAGTACTTTAAACAATAAAGATTTAAAAAGGAAAAAAAAAGCTTCACATTACCAGAAATTTCATGAGCGATATACAGAATCTGCACAGACACTGTCAAAGGCAAAGACCCGCCCCCACCCCCATCATCTTCACGGTCTCCTGTACCATGCCTGGCGCATTGTAAGTGCTCAATAAATGTTAAATCTTACCTCTTAAAAAAAAAAAAAAAAAAAAAAAAAAAAAAAGGATGGTCAGGCAGGAAGGGTAAAAGGAGGTTGGGTGACCTCTCTCCAGGGTGAGAGAGCACTTTGGTTTTCAGTGTGTCCTACTTAAGTGATTTTTTTTCTTTATGATTAAGGTATTACATGTGTGTCCTTATCCCCCCATTGGCCCCCACTCCCTCACTCATGCCCTCTCCCCCCTGTTGTCTGTGTCCATTGGTTAGGCTTATATGCATGCATACAAGTCTTTTGGTTGATCTCTCCCCCATACCCCCACCCTCTCCTACCTTCCCTCTGAGGTTTGAGGCGTGATCAATGCTTCTCTGTCTCTAAATCTGTTTTTGTTCGTCAGTTTATGTTGTTCATTATATTCCATAAATGAGTGAGATCATGTGATATTTATCTTCCTCTGACTGGCTTATTTCACTTAGCATAATGCTCGCCAGTTCCATCCATGCTGTTGCAAATGGTAAGAGTTCCTTCTTTTTTACAGCAGCGTAGTACTACATTGTGTAGAGGTACCACAGTTTTCTAATCTATTCATCTGCTGATGGGCACTTAGGCTGTTTCTAAATCTTAGCTATGGTGAATCATGCTGCAATGAACATAGGGGTGCATATATCCTTTCTGATTGGTGTTACTAGTTTCTTGGGATATATTCCTAGAAGTGGGATCACTGGCTCAAATGGGAGTTCCATTTTTAGTTTTTTGAGGAAACTCCATACTGTTCTCCACAGTGGCTGCACCAGTCTGCATTCCCACCAGCAGTGCAAGAGGGTTCCTTTTTCTCCGCATCCTCTCCAGCACTTGTCGTTTGTTGATTTGTTGATGATAGCCATCCTGACAGGTGTGAGATGGTATCTCATTGTCATTTTGATTTGCATCTCTCAGATGTTAACAAGTGATTTTTTACTAAATTTATCTATATTGTTCTAATTTTTAAAATGTTTCCCAACAAATAAACCTAAATGATGTTCATTAGAAAATAGCTACAATCCAGGTGTTAGTTTTGCTCACTAAGGAAAACATTTATCCTATTCCCTGTTTGGACAGCCATTCCTGTGGAGGAAGTCCTCAAGCCACATGATCTCTGTTGTCTGGAGGGTCAGTTCTCTCATAGTGGGGACTCTGGTGTGATCTATGCATCCAGGCTTCTAGCTCAGCGCCCCACATCTACTGAGAGCTCATAAAACATTTTCTGGATGGCCCTAACCCAGTGGTTCTCAACCTTCCTAATGCTGCGACCCTTTAATACAGTTCCTCATGTTGTGGTGACCCCCAATTTCATTGTTACAAATTGAACATAATTAAAGCATAATGATTAATCACAAAAACAATATGTAATTATATATGTGTTTTCTGATGGTCTTAGGTGACCCCTGTGAAAGGGTCGTTCGACCCCCAAAGGGGTCGCAACCCACAGGTTGAGAACCACAGCCTAACCGGTTTGGCTCAGTGGATGGAGAGTTGGCCTCAAACTGAAGTGTCTGGGCTTAGATTCTGGTCAAAGGCACATACCTTGGTTGCAGGCTCTGCCCCCAGTTCTGGTCAGGGCTCCAGGAGGAGGCAACCAATAGATGTGTCCCTCTCACATCGATGTTTATCTTTCTCTGTCTCTCCCCCTCCATTCCACTCTCTCTATAAATCAGTGGAAAAAGTTTTCTGGATGCATAATTCAATGATATCTCTAAGTGGGATATCAGACAGACCTGGTTAGAAATGCAGATCTGACAGTTTCCAGCCTCCCCTGCAGATGATTTTGTCAGGAGCAATGGGCAGAACATATGAGAGTCTCTATCCCAACCAAACCAAGGGTTTGCTATTACGCCCGTAGGAAAGCCTGGATGGCTGCTACCCCCAGGCTGCTTGGTAGAATATCAGTGCAGCGCAATGAAGGTGTAACTGTCTGGCAGAACCTGTTCTTCCGGGGAGGCCTGGGCTGAAGAACCAAAGATGTGATCTGAGCATGGAGCCATGTTAAGAAACCTGGGAATTCCACACTTTTTAATCCTTACCTGAGGGCATGCTTAGAGAGAGGGAGGGACAGAGAGAGAGAGAGAGAGTCCAAGACTGTGGATGGAACCCACAACCTGCGTGTATGCCTGACCAGGAATTGAACCCATAATAGGATGATGCTTCAAGCAACTGACAAGGGCAATACATTTTCAAAACAGAACTGGAGTATTAACTCAGTAATGTTCATGGTATTAACATCATAGCCATCTCCCATCGAGCCCTGTGCTCAATTACATTTTAAGTGGTAGATTCAAACCCAAATGATCTGGTTGAAGAGGTTTGGTCTTGCCCTGACCAGTGTGGGTCAGTTGATTAGAGAATTGTCCCAAACACCAAAAGCTTCTTGGTTTGATCCCATGTCAGGGTAAAGGCCTATATTTTCTATTCCAACCCCAGTGGTGGTGTGTATGGGAAGCAACCAATCAATGTTTCTCTCACATCAATGTTTTTCTGTCTCCGTCTTTCTAAAATCAATAAGCATATCCTCAGGTCAGTATTTAAAAATAAGAAAAATACGTCTTATTTTTTTAAAATATATTTTTATTGATTTCAGAGAGGAAGGGAGAGGGAATGATAGAAACATAAAGGATAAGAGAATAATTGATCAGCTGCCTCCTGCCTGCCTCCTACTGAAGATTGAGCTCCCAACCCGGGCATGTGCCCTTGACCAGAAGCATGTGCCCTTGACTGGAATTGAACCCAGGACCTTTCAGTCTGCAGGCCGATGCTCTATCCAATTAGCAAAAGTGCCTAGAGCTCAGGTGAGGATTTAAAAAAAAAAAAGTATGTTTACAGTTAATACGCAAAAGTTTACTCTTGTATTATTTGTTATTTATTACTGTACATATTTGTATCACTACTGTCAACCTGCTTTGCTCAGCCCTATACATGAACATTTTATAAAACATGAGACAAAAGCAAGACAATTAGGATTCCAAAAAAATTATATGGAAAATGATAACAAGGAAATAAAATGAGTTTTTAAAAATATATATATATTTTATTGATTTCAGGAAGGAAGGAAGAGGTAAAGAGATGGAAACATCAATGATGAGAGACAATCATCCATTGGCTGCCTACCACACGTGCTCTACTGGGAATCTAACCTTGAATCCTGGTTCATAGGTCAATTCTCAATAAGCTATACTGGCTGGGCTAAAATGTATTATTATTATTATTATTTTTACATAGGGAGGGGAGAGAACGAAACATGGATTTGTTGTTCCACTCATCTGTGCCCTGGCTGGGGATCAAATCCCTAACCTTGGTGTAGCAAGACTATGCTCTAACTAACTCAGCTACCCTGCCAGGACCAGATGACGTGAATTTGAAAGCAGGAAGAATTTTCACAGAGGCAATAGGGAACAATAAGAGCATCCAAAAGCAGACCAAGTTTGTGAAGCAGAAATTTATTTCTGTTTAAAAATGCTCTAGACTTTAAAAAGGCCCCAAAGCCCAAAGGTGTCCAGGTTTAATTTAAGATCATCCTGACTTGGTGTCCTTCTGGTTCTCCTTTTGTGAGGCATTAATTTGATCCTTGTTAATGAGACGCCTTGGTAATTCTAGTTGGATTGTGGCGACATCTGGTGACTCCCAGTAACTGTCATAAATGGCCACCAGGTTATGAACGATGAGAAACGTAATACCAGAAATAATCACAAGACTTCTGCAGATTTTTACTTGAATATCCTTCCTGAATTATTATTCCCAACCAGGCGCAGTGATCATCAATTTGAGTAGGGGAGATCATAATGCCACCTGCAAAGACTGGTATTAAATGCAGTTCTTTCAGAAAGAAACCAGCAAATACCTTTCAAGATGAAACAACAACTGTATTTTTAAAAATATTTTTTTATTGATTTCAGAGAGAAAGGAAGAGGGAGAGATAGAAACATCAATAATGAGAGGGAATGATTGATCAGATGCCTCCTGCACGCCCCCTTCTGGGGATCGAGTCCACAACCAAGGCATGTGCCTTTGACTGGAATTGAACCCGGGGCCCTTCAGTCTGCAGGCCGATGCTCTATCCACTGAGCCAAACAGGCCAGGGCTAAAATGTATTTCTTACAAAACTTCTGACTTAGGTCAGTCAAATCTATAACACAGACTCCATAGAACTCAGCAAATGCAGCACAAACTGCAAGGACATCCATACAGGAAACCGGAGTGCGTTACCACACAAAGCCAGAGGAGGAAGCCCGGGAGCAGGGTCGGGGGGGGGGGGGGGGGGGGAGACGGACTTCATATCTGGAAAATCCTGCTCACAATGCTGATTGTGGTGATCAGCTTGCATAGTCAGGGTGGAGCCATCCAAAATTGGTTTTAAATGTCCACACTGATGATGACTCACCACATACCAGAAGAGTATGAAAGTTTATTACTCACATGATGAGGTTTTGGAGCAAGAGTCAGGTGGATTTTAGAATAGGTCCCGGAATGACTGAGAGCACAGGGAAAAGGGACTAGCTTGTAGTGTTCATGTTGGTTACTGGGTGCTATTGGTGGGAGCCAGCTGACACTCATGGAAACTTGCCTGATTGAAACTGCCCCCCTGCACCCATGGATGGGGCACCTGGACTTTCTCATCACTTTCCCAGGTGTAAGGTCAGGAAGGAGAGAAGGGTGCATCCTAAAAGCTTTCAACATTCAAACATCAAAACTGGAATCAGGATCTTTTAATAACACGGGAGGAAATAAGCACATACAAAATTTCATCCAAATTGTCATCACTAGACTCTGATGATACTGATTGTAAGAGATTCTGAAGAAGATGTAATGGAGAAATAAGGAATAAGTTTTTCTGTAAATTTATCAGTAATTCCATACATATATGACCAGTTATTCAAATTATAAAATGAAATCTCTCCCAACTCATAGTCCAGAAAAAC
>NW_005354829.1:1333200-1337526 GCF_000412655.1 Myotis brandtii | reverse complement strand
GAGTTCTGGATGGGCAGTTTCAGGATCCAGTGTCAACTCTACCTGAAAGGTGCCCATCATTTTATGCAGGCCCAAGTAATGTGGGGGGAGAGTGAAAATCTCCTTCTGTAATTCACATGAAAACACTGCTGGGGTCTCTAGGTTTCCATAGCTGTTGTGGATCCTTTCAATACCTGTGAGTAAATCCTCATCTGTCTGCAAACACTTGTCTTTTGTTTTACTTAACAGACTGCTTAGCTTGAACCTATGGTATGAAATTTGCCTTCCATCTTCAATTAGTTTTTCTTCAACATCATTCTCTTCCATAAGTAGATCTTTATCAATTTCATTGCGCTCTACTTCTAAGAAACTCTTCATTTCTTTACATTCATAGTCCAATTCCTCCCTCCATTTTTCCATCTTTCTCTTTACTTCCCAAGTGTTTTCATCTTGTTTTCTATATACAGTTTCAGCATTTTCAAGGTTATTAGTGAGGGTCCCAATGTACCTTTTGAGCATCCCTCTCTGACTAGCTGCAGCTTCCTCAATGGGGAGCAGGGGCTGATCCGGGGGGTCTGACAAGACCCTGCACTGGGCACACAACAGCTCCAGGCTTTTCTCACAGAACAGGGTGAGAACCTCATGGTGCTTCCCACACAACAGGGGTATTTCTTCCTGCATTTTCCTCTGGCTCCCTGAAGTGGGAATCTGCTGAACAATCTCAGTCATGTGGCATAATTGGGCGTTCCTCTCCAAGCTGCTGTCAGGGCAGTGGTGGAGGCAGACAGGACAGGGAAAGGGGCCCTGTAGACCTTCCCAGCGCTGGTAGATGCAGGAGTGACAGAAGTTGTGCCCACAGGCAATGGTCACTGGGTCTCTCAGGTAATCCAGGCAGATGGGACAGCTGGCCTCTGCTTGGAACTTGGCCAGGGAAGCTGCAAAGGTCATGGTGCAGTGAAGGTGGCTATCAGAAGAGACTCCCTTCAGTCAGTGTGATCCTCCAGGAGGGAGGAAAAGTGAGAAGCTGAGGTCTGCTCAGGTCTACCTGTCTGTGGAAGTCACTAAGAGCTTCCAAGCAGAGTTCCAGTGGGCAGCTGACGTCCAGTCTTCTGTCACCTACTCCTGTAGTTAATGTCAGGTTCCCCAAGTGAAGATCAGCTGTGGACTCTGGTCAAAATCCAAGCACCACCCAAGTCATAAGTGGTTTCTGTGGACAAAAACATGTAAAAGTTCAATCAGCATTCATCCTTCCCTCGCTATATGAACAGTATGTCAGGTAGACCAATTCATTTTCATGACAATATTTAAGGAGGAGTTAGAAGTAAAGTCTATCTATTTTGCAACTTAAAAGGAATAAGTCAATCTAGGCCAAAGCTCTATCCACTGAGCCAAACCCATTAGGGCAGAAGCTCTGGTTTTAAACAAAAAGAATTTGACAACAGACACTGAGACATTCTAGAAGAGGATTCCCACAGGCACATTCAGACCAGCACTTTGGGGCACTTTGCATGAGCAGATATTCATCATCCCTCAGGTCAGATTGGGATCCTGGTATCTGTGTTTTTAGCAAGCATTTAGATGAAGTAGGGCACGGCTAACTGAGGGACAACAGCAATAATGAAAGCACGTGTCTTTAGGAGCTTCCAAGAAGAGTTCCAGTGGGCAGCTGACATCCAGTCTTCTGTCACCTACTCTTGTAGTTAATGTCAGGTTCCCCAAGTGAAGATCACCTGTGGACTCTGGTCAAAATCCAAGCACCACCCAAGTCATAAGTGGTTTCTGGAGCCTGCTCCTTTGAGTGAGTCCCTGAAGTGTGTCTCCAAGAAGAGTCTCTTTGAAGCCAGTCTCCTACCCGTTAAATACTTAGTAAATGTGGGCCTGGCCTATATATACCACTAGGAGGGTGAATCTCTTTAAGGCCTCACCCACCAAAGGCTCCTCCCTGGAGGTGAGACACGTGGGCCAGGGTGGGGGTAGGAGGATGTTCAGAAGTCTGTTTGATGTGATCTCCTCTTATTCCTCCAGGGGAATAAGAAGGTTACCGGGGACTAACCTTGTTAATATGCATAATCTAATTTGCACCTTTGTAATCATCCCTTGAACTTCCCTACACCCTTTAATCCCATTCTGCTGAGGAGGAAACTGAAATTAAAGGTAAAATCTTTTCCTGGCTTGTTTGGATCAGAGGATAGAGCATTGGCCTGCAAGTGAAGGGTTCCAGGTTTCCCGCTACTGATCAGCACGGGAGCTTTGACCTGCTCCGTCTCCGACCTGGGCCGGTTCACCCCTCCTTAGGCAACCTGGTGGCCCCCCGCTCCCGGGAGGTCACCATATTGATGCCGAACTTTGTGTGGACACCCAATCGGCATAGCGCACTACAGCCCTACTCCTGGGCTCAAGCGATCCTCCAGCCTCAGCCTCCCGAGTAGCTGGGAGTACAGGCGCGCGCCACCACGCCCGGTGGAAACTGAAAGGTAAAATCTTTTCCTGGCTTGTTTGGATCAGAGGATAGAGCATTGGCCTGCAAGTGAAGGGTTCCAAGTTTGATTCCAGACAAGGGCACATACCAGGGTTATGGGCTCAGTCCCCAGAGGGGGGCGTGCAGGAGCTGATCAATGATTCTCTCTCATCATTGATGTTTCTATCTCTCCTTCTCCCTTCCTCTCTGAAATCAATAAAATAAATTTTAACAAAAAGTTAAAACTTTATATGCTACCAATCTATAAAAGAGTGATTCCTACAAAGCAAAACATTAGTACAGAATCACAACTGATTCTAGTCAATCTCATTGCCAAGAACAGAGTCATTAAGCAAAGTGACCTGAAGACTAAATAGTATTCAAGGGACTTTGCTGAGAGATGACTAATGAAATCACTAAAAACTGTTTCAATCAAGTTGTAAGCTTACGTATGAGACTGCTTTTGGTTACAGTGTGAAGAGGAGACCAGGATATAAATATGTGAAATTTCCTATTCTAAAAGATATCATCCATGTAGAACAATTGTCTCCTTAAGTCAATTCCATCAGGCAAAGTATTTCTGTATCCTATCCCTTCCTACACACAAAAATGGGATTTACCAGACCAACAGCAATGCCCTTACAGATAGTCCTGAATAAGACATATTTTTCTGGAAAATGAATGTGAAAGGCCCTTTTGTGACAACTCAGAGGAAAATGAGGAAAGTGTTATATGCTACTGAAGAAAAGGTGATTATTGTTATATAGTGACAGAAAATAGCTTAGTTGTGTAGTACTGTTGTGTGGAAGGCAGACTTTGTAAGTGATGAACTGCTGAGGAGAGTAATTTTCTAGGGGTAGAGATTCCATCCTCTGGGTCCATATTATTCCTACTTTAAGAATTACAGTTAATGTACCATGTTTAACGGAAATTTAAACCAGTGATGTACTTGGGTTATTTAAGTAACCATAGCAAATAAATTGTGTGCCTGTTGAAACATTGTTACATGTGAATTTAACGTGTGTCTACTGCAAATAAACCCTATTGCCATCACTGGATGTCACAATGTCACACCGTCATTTGAGTAACTCCTAGGGCCCTGGCCAGTGTGGCTCAGGGGTCTGAGCACTATCCCATGGCCCAAAAGATGGCCAGTTTGATTCCCAGTCAGGGTACATGCCCAGGTTGCAGTTTCAATCCCAGGTTGGGGCATGTATGGGAGGTAACCAATTGATGTTTCTCTCTCCCTCTGTCCGTCTCCGTTCCTCTCACTCTAAAATCAGTAAAAGCATATATTTTTAAACAAACAAGTCCTAAGAACTATTTATTTAGGATGATTTTTTAATAAAGAAGTGTTTTTTGACAAATAGAGAGAGCACCAAGATGGCGGCATAAGGTATAAACTTGTACGTGCTGCCCCCCACAACAACATTAAAATTACAACTATAACACAAAGCAGCTATCATCCAGAACCACGGGAAAGCTGGCCGAGTGGAAGTTCTACAACTAGAAGGAAAGAAAGAAGCGCATTGAGACTGGGTAGGAGGTGCAGAGGCGCCAAGAATAGAGGTACAAAGGTGCGTGCGAGGCAGGCTGCACCTGGATGCGCGGTTTTTTTCAATTGGAAGGAGATACAAGCTCTCGAATGCACTGAGCTCGTTTAAGGCAAGATTCTGGGGTCTCAGACTCATACGGGGAGAAACTGGACTATATTGCAGCGGTTTGGAAAGTGAGGGTGGCTTTCTCACAGAGCTGCTTGCAGGGATCATTGTTGCTGTGGGGGCGCTGGACTACAGAGATTCGGAGTCGCGGAGACACGGAGACACGGAGTTGCAGAGACACGAGGAGTCGTGGAGACGCTGACGACAGCCATTGCTGTTTGCTCCACC
>NW_005354829.1:1322930-1331480 GCF_000412655.1 Myotis brandtii | reverse complement strand
CTATCAACAAGTGAACCTAAAAATTAAGTCAGAATAAACAGGTGAATATAATAAAAGCAGGGGCATAGAAAGGGAGTGGACTGACAATTCTTGGGGGAAGGAGGTGAAGGGGGTGCGGGAAGAGACTGGACAAAAATCTTACACCTATGGATGAGGACAGTGGCAGGGGGTAAGGACATGGAGTGGGGTGGGAACCAGGTGGAGGGTAGCTATGGGGGAAAAAAAAGAGGAACTTCTGTAATAATCTGAACAATAAAGATTAATTTTTAAAAAAAGAAGTGTTTTGTTTTTTTTAAGGTAGCTTCTCGAGCTATCTGCTTTGGCTCAGTGGATAGAGCTTCAGCCTGCTCACTGAAGGGTCCCAGGTTCGATTCTGATCAAGAGCACATGCTCAGGTTTCGGGCTCCATCCCCAGTGGGGGTTGTACAGAGGCAGGGGATGAATGGTTCTCTCTCAACATTGATGTTTCTATCTCTCTCCCTCTCCCTTCCTCTCTGAAATCAACAAAAAAATAATTTTATTGTCCACAGAAGTCTCTCCCAATTATGTTTTTTATCCCATTGTGTATAGAATTAGTCTTCATGATTCATTTTCTAATGAATTACCAAAATGTCAAAATAATAGTGCTTTATATTTCTACGTAATAGTGTCTTAAGACTTTACTTAAAAGAAATATCTTCTTTATAGCTGACTTAATGAACAACTGCTATAGGATTAAGTCAAACTACTGTAAATGCTTATGGTAATATTTTTACGAGCTCTACTGAAAGACTTTTCATTCTAGCACTCAGCAGTAATGTACATTTCACTGATGTCTAATTGGATTCGGGAATCATGGCAAACAGTAGCTTTTCACCTCACAGTACATGCATTCTTCTTCACCCCTTGCAGAGAAGTAGGGCCTTGCAATTACTTAGAGAAAATGGAAAAAGAGAAAAGTGTGTATCTCTTCCTGGTGTTGGCCTTCAATGCTGGTGACCCTTTTCAATGCTCCCTCTTTCTCTAGCTGTACTGACCCAGTGCTGTGACAACACATGACTGAGGGAGTTAGATCCCTGAGTGGGTAATGGAGCAGCGCCTGCTGGCCTACACTGCACTTTACAACAATAAGCACCTGAGATCACCACAGCATAGCAGGGCCACTCTGATCAGTGCAATGGTCCCTTATACCTCAATGAAAGCTCTGCTAAGCAGCTGAGCATCTTTTCAAGATATGGAGATAGACAATAGAGATATGAAAACTACAACTTTATTTCCAAACATTGTTAACAATACCATACAGACATTCATACAGAAGCATGTTTCAAAGGTTGACAATTTCATATAATGTCAAAAAACGAGTATGTGACCTTTGGAGGTCATACAGTGGTTGTCAAAGGCAGGTTTACAGCCCTGGACAGGGGGCTCAGTTCATTGGAATGTCTTGTCATTCACCAAAAAATTTGCAAGTTCGATTCCAGTCTCTCTCTCTCTCTCTCTCTCTCTCTCTCTCTCTCCCTTCCTTTCTCTCTATATCAATAAACTTCATCAGGTGAGAATTTAAAAAAGGAAGTATATTTATAGTTGTTAGTAGGCAAAAGTTTATCCTTGTATTACTTGTTACTAATTACTGTACATATCTGTAACACTACTGTCAACCAGCTTTAGCTCAGCCCTTACATGAAATTTTTGTAAAACATGAGACAAAATCAAGACAATTAGAATTCCCCAAAAATTACATGGGAGAGAATAAATAGTAAATAGAATGTTTTTCTTATGGAAACTTGACTTAGGAAAGTTAAATCTACAACACAGATACCATAGAACTCAGAAAATGCAGCACAAACTGCAAGGAGCCAGGGTGTGTTACCACACACACCCAGAGGAGGAAGCCTTGGTGGGTGTGTTTCATATCTGGAAAATTCTGCTCACAATGTCAATGGTGGTGACCAGCTTGCTGTCAGGGTGGAAGCCATGCAAAATTGGTTTCAAATGTTCACACTGATGATGACTCACCACATACCAGAAGAGTATGAAAGGTTAATTACTCACATAATGAGGTTTTGGAGGGAGAGTCAGATGGATATTAGAATAGGTCCCAGAATGATTGAGAGCGCAGGGAAAAGGGACTAGCTTGTAGTGTTCGTGTTGGTTACTGGGTGTTATTGGTGGAAGCCAGCTGACACTGATGGAAACTTACTTGATTGGAACTTCCCCCCTGCACCCATGGATGGGGCACCTGGACTTTCTCATCAGTTTCCCAGGTGTAAGGTTAGGGAGGAGAGAAGGAAGAGTCCTTAAAGCTTTCAACATTCAAATATCAAAACAGGAATCATGATCTTGATTATAAGTATTTGTTTCAGTAAAAATGGAGGAGAATAAGCAATACAAAATTTCCCCCAAATTGTTCATCACTTCACTCTGATGATACTGATTATGGGAGATTCTGAAGAGGATGCAATGGAGAAATAAAGCATAAGTTTTTTTGTAAATATATTCGTGAATCCATACAAGAATGAACTGTTATTCAAATTATAAAATGAAACCTCTCCCAACTCATAGTCCAGAAAAATGCCAATCTTACATCGTCCTAAAGGGAAAAGGCCAAATGCGCCAGTCCTTGCTGATATTGCCAGCATCCATTGCTTGGGGATGGTGATGAGTATTTCTGAGGAAAGATTCTTTACAGACACCTAAGAAACATTCACCTGCACCTCCTATTTCTACCTGCCAAAAATGCCTGCCAGCATCAAATCCCTCAGAACTCAGGACAGCTGGGAAAGAAGTGTGTGCCTGAAGATTATGAAGACCAAATGATGTCCTATAGGTCACACTTTTTCTATCTCTTGAGATAATGAGACATGGATGGGCTGTTTCAGGATCCAGTGTCAAATCTACCTGAAACGTGCGGATCATTTTATGCAGGCCCAAATAATGTGAGGGGAGAGAGCAACTCTCCTTTAATTCACATGGAAACACTGCTGGGGGCTCTAGGTTTCCAAGGCTGTTGTGGATACTTCCAATACTTCTCTTGTATTTCAGTTAACAGATTGCTTAGCCTGAACATATGGTATGAAATTTGTCTTCCATTTTCAGGTAGTTTTTCTTCAATATCCTTCTCTTCTCTAAGTAGAATGACATTAACTTTATTGAGAGCACAGGGAAAAGGGACTAGCTTGTAGTGTTCATGTTGGTTACTGGGTGCTGTTCATGTTGGTTACTGGGTGTTATTGGTGGAAGCCAGCTGACACTAATGGAAACTTACAAAGGAATACTTAAGTCTTTACATTCATAATATAATTCCTCCCTGAACTTATCCATCTTTCTTTTCACTTCGAAAGTTTTGCAACTTGGTTTTCATGTTCCATTTTAGCATCTTCAAGGTGATTAGTCAGGAACTCAATGTAACTTTTGAGCATCCCCCTGTGACTAGCTGCAGCTTCCTCAATGGAGATGAGGGGCTGATCCTGGTGGTTGGATGACACCCTGCACTGGGCACACAGCACCTGCAGGTCCTTCTCACAGAACAGGGCCAGACCCTCACAGTGCTTCTTACACAGGGGTTCCTCTTGCCTTTTCCTCTTTCCCCTCATGCCGGGAATCTGCTGAACAATCTCAGTCATGTGACATTGGGTGTTCCTCTTTAAGCTCCTGCCAGGGCAGTAGTGGAGGCAGACAGGACAGGGAAAGGTGTCCTGTAGACCTTCCCAGCGCTGGTGGATGCAGGAGGGACAGAAGTTGTGCCCACACTCAGTGGTCACTGGGTCTCTCAGGTAATCCAGGCAGATGGGACAGCTGGCCTCTGCCTGGAGCTCAGCCAGGGCGGCTGCAAAGGCCATTGTGCAGAGAGGGTGTCTGTCCCAAGACAGTCCCTTCAGTCAGTGTGATCCTCCAAGAGGGAGGAAAAGTGAGAAGCTGAGGTCTGCTCAGGCCTCCCTCCCTGTGGAAGGCACTAGGAGTTTCCAAGAAGAGTTCCAGTCACCAGCTGATATC
Source organism: Myotis brandtii (assembly GCF_000412655.1). Classification (NCBI taxonomy): domain Eukaryota; kingdom Metazoa; phylum Chordata; class Mammalia; order Chiroptera; family Vespertilionidae; genus Myotis; species Myotis brandtii. The sequence continues at coordinate 1,327,508 of NW_005354829.1, read as the reverse complement.
CAGTCTTCCTGCCGCCCTCTCCTGTATTTAACACCACATTGGACAAGGATGTAGAGTGCTCCTGGTTAAAAACCAAGCACAATCCAAGTCATATGTGGTTTCTGTGGACAAATGATATTGCTACTTAAAGGACCGTTCAAGCAGAAGTAACATCAGGTAAACAAAATCATTATTCTGACAATATCTAAGGAGGTGTTTGCAAGGAAAACTATCATCTATTTTGCAACTCTAAAGGAATTAATCGATTTAGGGAAAATTATCATTATCAACTATCACAGAAAGAGTGAGAAACAGATATCAGAGAACTGTTGAAGGAATGACATAACATTACTTGTGAAGAAGCTTTTCCAGACAAATGAACCTAAATCTCATCAAACATGTTCCAAACCACCTATTTACAGAAAATATGAGGGGTGGAAAAACATGTGAAGAATTTCCTTCACATGTTTCAATTCTAACATGTCAACTTGATTGGTCCACTGGATAACCAGGTAGCAGGTGAAACACTAGTTCTGGGTGTGACTGTGAGGAGATTTCTGAGAGAGGGTAGTATTTTAGTGAGTGGATGAGCAGAGCAGATGGCCCAACCCAATGTCAGCGGTCATCATCCACTCCACTGAGGGCCTGAATAGAACAAAAGCTGGGGGAGGCTGAATTCTCTCTCTGCTGGATGAATAAGCCAGCACACCCACCTCCTGTCCTGGGTGCTGCTGGTTCTCAGCCCCTCAGACCTGCACTGGAATCTCTCCCATCTGCTCTCAGACTCTCAGGCCTTCCTACTGCACCACCGTCTTTCCTGGGTCTCCTGATGGCAGACTGCAGACCATGGGACAGCTCAGGCTCCATAGCCTTGTGAGCCAATGCTTTTTTTAAAAATTGAGCCACTGCTTTTTAATAAATGTCTTTTTAAATTTATATTATTGGTTCTGCTTCTCTGGTAAACCTTTAATAATACACTAAGTAATCAGTAAATTCCGGACTGTAATAAACTCTACTGAAAATTCTATCATATTGCTTCAACACAGATATAAAGAGAAAAGAAAAACATGGGAGGAGCCCGGCTGGTGTGGCTCAGTAGTTGAGCATACACCTATGAAACAGGAGGTTGTAAAAAGAGAAAAAACAAAACAAACAAATAAAAAATAGGTGGTTGCAGTTCAATTCCTAGTCAGGGCACATACCATGGTTTCCGGCTCCATTCCCAGTGTGGGGTGTGCAGAAGGCAGACGATTTATGATTTCCTCTCATCATTGATATTTCTATCACTCTCTCTCTCTCCCCTTCCTCTCTGAAATCAGTAAAAATATATTTTTAAAAAACACAGGGATGGAGGTTGTAGAAATTAAAATAGACTTCAAATCCACACTACTCAATTATGTATAAATCTAATCCCATTTCATTTTGAAATATTTGATCATAATTCAATTGGAAGTTGGGTATTTGAGAATTAAAAAAAAAAACCTGACTGATAATTATGTGCCATTGAGATATTGAATGGCATTAGAAGTATGTAAATTGTCCTGGCCCAATAGCTCCATTCCCAATATGACAAGGTTAGATCCCAGGTCAGGGCGCTTAGAAGGAGCAAACAATGAAAGCATGACTGAATGGGACAACTCAATGTAAATTCCCCTTACTCAATCATTCTCTCTCTCTCTCTCTCTCTCTCTCTCTCTCTCTCTCATCTTTCCGCCTTCCTATCCTTATCAAAAGAAATTTTTTTAAGCAAAGTAATTTTAAAAAATATTTCAAGGTGCAGCCTGAAAAACCCAACCCTAGCAGGCAAGTATCAGCCGCAGCCCTTGGGGGGGGGGGGGGATTTAACATGGAGCTATGTAAATTAAGAGTCACTTTTAGAAATATGTAATAAAAAATTAGAAAGTAAAACCATAGCTATGACCTGCACAGAAATGGGGGGAAAGGTTGGTACAACTATAGGTAGAAGTGCAAAAAGATTAGTTATACCATATAGTTTCTTTTTCTCTCCAATTCTGGATACCTAGAATATTCTATAACTTAATTTTTTAAATTGACCTTTTGAATTATATTTCAGTGTTTCTCTGCTCTCTTCTAGCCAGAAATTTTTCTCCTACTTCCTTCCTTAGGCTTCATCCATGTCCCTTCATCTCAGAGTTCTCAGATCCATCCATCTCCTTCCTTCCTCACAGTTGTTTTAAACTGGTCCCCTTTTTCCTCTACTTCAAATCCATCATCTTCTTCCCTTTTCTCACTTCCCATTCCCACTAAACAAATCTCTTCTGTGGAGATAAACTGAAATTAAGGAAATACCAAGGTTGGCATTAGAGTTCCATCTGCGTGTAGGTTATGTGGGTTGGATTTCAGGTCTGAACTGACTGCCTGTGTCCTGGGGATGGGTTTTTGGTCCCCTATTCTTTCAGAGACACATGGAACAAGGAAAATAACCCTCAGCTTCCCTGTCAGGTTGGAGTCAGCATACACTTCAATTTAGGTAAACCTCTTGGAACCTCTCGTTTAAAAAATAAAAATTTATCACTAGACACACCTGACATTCTGGAAACCAATTCCACACAAGGTTTCAGACCATCACCTCTGGGCACTTTATCACACATCCATATTAGTTACCTCTTAGGTCAGATGGAGGTCACAGTAACTGTATTTTTACCAAGTACTTAGATGATTTAGGTTCAGCTCACATAAAAACTCCCCCAATAATAAAGACATATGCCGTATATGTACCTGAATCCAAGTTAGGATTGGCCTGCCAGTTGAGGTCCACGTCCTGCTGGAGCAACAACATAGGAATCCAAGGCTCTCACAGAGCTCACACTTCCTGTGCGCACATACCCAGGATTCCCAGCTCACCTGGTGCCAGCTTTCCTAGGGCCAGTCTGTGGACTGAGTCTCCAGGAAGGGTCTGGGATGCGTTTTGTACCAGTTGTGAAGTTAGAGCTGTGACCCTGGCATCTATATACACTGCTAGGAGGGTGGAACTATGAGGACTTCCCTCATCAGAATGGTGGCTCTGCCCTGGAGGAGGGGCATGTGGGGCTTAGCAGCTGTTCAGAGATGTGGGTGGATGGGAGGGGGTGGATCTCCCTTGATATAATCAGCTCAGCAGAGGCCTGCAGCTCTTCATTTGCATGATCTACTCTGGACTTTTGGGATTCCCAGACCACACTCTCAACACCCTTTAATCCCATCTCTGCTGATGAAAAAATAGACAGCTGAAGGCCAAGGGAGGCCCATTTCTTTTCTCACCTTGGGATGTGAGAAGCCCACCAGTTTCACCCCGTCATCTCCAGCACTCTGCAGTCCTGCCCTCTCTCTCCACACTCAGGGCATGGCACCCTTCAGCCACAGCACTTTTGTGCAGGCAGGTTGGTCCGTGGCAGCCCTGTGCCCCTTATATATTGTTTACTCCCTTGTACTGGCATTCTCTCTTCAAATCCCAGCCTAATTTTTACTTTCATTGAGAGGCATTCTTTGAGCTCTAAAATTCTTTATCAATTAAATTGTGTCATATTGCTTATTAGGGAATTTGGTTTTTATATTGACTGCCAAAAATTTACCGAGTTTCTTTTTAAAAACTTATTTTCAATTACAGTTGACACCATCCTCATTCCTTAAAAATTAAACATTTGCTGAGTTGGTGTGCCTCAGTGGCTGAGCATGGACTTATGAACCTGGAGGTCAAAGTACATTTCCGGGTGATGGCACATGACTGGGTTTCCAATTTGATCTCAATGGGGGGCATGCAGGAGGCAGCCTTTCCATGACTCTCTCTCATCCTTGATGTTTCTATCTCTCTCTCCCTTTCCCTTCCTCTCTGAAATCAATAAAATATATTTTAACAAAAATTCAAATATTTATTATATGCTACCAATCTATAAAAGAGTGATTCCTATGAAGCAAAAAACTAGTGCAGAAACAATTGATTCATTTCAATCTCATTGCCAAGAAGAAAGTCTTTAAGCAAAGAGACGACCTATCTAATAAAAGACACAAAGGGTAATTGACCGTACCTTCGCTATGCTTCCCATTGGCTAATCAGGGTGATATGCAAATTAACCGCCAACCAAGATGGTGACTGGCAGCCACGCAGCTGAAGTGAGCAGGAGGCTTGCTTGCTCCAGTGATGGAGGAAGCCAAGGTTCCCTGCCTGCTGCGGCCCGGCTCTGAGCTCCGAAAGCAACTAAGTTTCAATTATAGAAGCTAAACAAACCCCAGATACCTGCTTTCAGCAGGCCATGGCCTCAGAGCTGGAGCCGGCTCTCAGCTCCAGTGACAGCAACGAAGTTTCAATTATAGAAGGTAAATAAATCCCAGAATAAAAAAAAAAAGAAAAAAAGGAGAGGCTGGGAGCTTCAGTTGCCAGCCAGCCTGAAAACAGCCCTCAGCCCCTCACCCAGGCTGGCTAGGCACCCCAGTGGGGACCCCCACCCTAAAGGGGGTGTGACTAGCTACAAATAGCCATCAGCCCCTCACTCAGGCGGGACCCCCACCCTGATCCAGGACACCCTTCAGGGCAAACCAGCTGGCCACCAGGCCTCTATCCTATATAGTAAAAGGGTAATATGCAAACTGACCCTAACAGCA
>NW_005354829.1:1322236-1322589 GCF_000412655.1 Myotis brandtii | reverse complement strand
CTGAGGGCTGCCAGAGGGATGTCTGATTGCCATCTTAGGCCCAATCCCTCGGGGAGCAGGCCTAAGCCAGCAGGTGGTCATCCCCCGAGGGCTCCCAGACTGCAAGAGGGCACAGGCCGGACTGAGGGACCCCCACCCCCAAGTGCACAAATTTTTGTGCACCGGGCCTCTAGTAAATAATAATGAAATAGTATTCAAGGGACTTTGCTGTAAGATGACTAATAAAATCACTAAAAACTGTTTCAATCAAGTTGTAAGCTCAGGTACAAGACTGCTTTTTGTTACAGTATTAAGAGAAGACCAGGATATAAATTCTTGAAATTTCCTATCCTAAAGGAACAATTCCATTGGGA
>NW_005354829.1:1314046-1322132 GCF_000412655.1 Myotis brandtii | reverse complement strand
TATTTCTGTCTTCACAGAAATAGGATTTACTAGACCAACAGCAAAGGCTTTTACAAATAAGATAAATTAGCCCTGGAGAAGACATATATTTTCCAGAAAATGTTGGTAGAAAAATGAATGTGACATGTCCTTTGGTGACAACTTAAAGGAAAATTAGGAAGGTGTTATATGACACTGAAGAAAAGGTCATTATTGTTGTAAAGGACCAGAAAACACAGCTTAGCTGTGTGGTATCTTTGTGTGGGAGGCAGACTTTGTACCTCATGAAAGCTTTGCTGAACATCTTTTCAAGTTATGGAGAGACAAATACTACAGAGATATGCATAGTAAAACTTTATTTTCAAACACTGTAAACAATACACATACAGGCATCCAAACAGAAGCATGTTCTAAAAGGTTTGCAATTTCACATAAGGTCAAAAATGAGTATGTGACATTTGCAGGTGATAGGGGGGACCTATAACCTGATAGATGAAGCACCTGAATCAACTTGAAAAAAATTTATTTTAAATCTTAGAATACATATACTTATGTGAATAGGGGGTTAAGTTTCTTACATATGAATAGGGGGTTAAGTTTTTCTTAAAGTTTCCTCTTCAAGGCCTGTGTGAAGGGATTGGAGAGGTGACTCAGCTGTGAACTGAGCAAGCAGAACCCACAAGCATTGTCAGGCTGACCCACAAGGAGTCAAAACATCTCATCAATAGTATCTAATCACCTGATGACTAATTACAAGAGCTGAGTCTGCGGACCCCCTGGCCTGCATGTAGCTACATTCCTCACCCCAGCCCCTTCCCCTTTATAATCCTGTCCCCTGAATCTTGCTAGAAGGCAGGATTTGATGCTTGTAAGCACCCGGTCTTCTTGGTTGCCTAGCCTTCTCAATAAACACCTAATATGATACTTCAACCCTGCCTTCGTTATTGGACACAACAACAGGCAGCTGGAGCCCAACCAGGGGTTTCCATGTAACACAGGTCATATAGGAGTGGTAAAAGGTAGGTTTATAGCCCTGGCCAGGTCAATCAGTTTATTGAAAGTTGTCTCATATACCAAAGTGGTGCAGGTTCAATTCCCAGTCATGGCACATAGGTTTCATGTTCAATACCTGGTCGTGGCACCTATGGGAAGCAACTGATGGATGTTTCTCTCTCACATCAATGTTTCTCTCGCTGTCTCTCTCCCTCTCTGTGTGCCTCTCCATTCCTCTGTATATTTGTCAATAAATATATCATCAGGTGAGGATATTTAAACAAAAGTATATTTACAGTTAGTACACAAAAGTTTATTCTAATATTATTTTTTATTAATTACTGTATTATTTGTAACACTACTGTCAACCTGCTTTTGCTCAGTCCTGTACATAAAAAGTTTATAAAACAGGAGACAAAAGACAAGAATTCCCAAAAAATTATATGGAAAATAATAAAAAGTAGACTATGTTTCTTATAGAAACTTCTGACTTAGGTCAGTTAAATCTTAACACAGACTCCATAGAACTCAGCAAATGCAGAACAAAGCTGAAAGGACACCCTTGCCTAGGGAACCAGAGTGTTACAACACAAAGCCAGAGGAAACCCTGGTGGGGGTGCTTCATATCTGAAAAATCCTGTTCACAATGCCAATGGTGATGACCAGATTGCATGGTCAGGGTGGAGCCATCAAAAATTGGTTTCAAATATTCAGACTGATGATGACTCACCACATACCAGAAGAGTATGAAAAGTTTATTACTCACAAGATGAGGTTTTTGGTGGTGAGTAAAGTGGGTCTCAGAGGAGGTCCCAAAATGACTGAGAGCACGGGAAAAGGATACTAGTTTATTGTTTATGGTGGTTACTGGGTGCTGTTGGTGAGAGCATACTGGCACTACAGGGGCTTGCTTCATTGCAACTTCCCACCTGCACCAAAGGCTTTCTCATTAGTTTTCCCAGGCATGAGGTAAAGGGAGAAGAGAAGGGTAAATACTGAATGCTTTCAAGAAACATCAAAACTGGAATCAGAATCTTTATACAAGCATTCCTTTCAATAACAAGGGAAGAAAATAACCACATACAAAATTTCCAAGTTGTTCATCATTCATCTCTGATAATGAATGTAAGAGATTTTGACGAAGGTGCACTAGAGAAATAAGGCATAAGTTTTTCTTTAAACTTACCACTGAATCCATACAAGTATGAACCGTTATTCAAATTATAAAATGAAACATCTCCCAACTCATAGTCCAGAAAAATACCAACCCGCATGATATGTCCTCTAGGGCATGTTCCACATATACTAGCGCAAAGATCAATGTGCCTGCAGCTATTGCTTGGGGATGGTGATATCAGACTATTTATGAGGCAAGATTCTTTACACACACCTAAGGACCATTCACCTGTGCCTCTTACTTCTACCTGCCAAAAGTGCCTGCCAGCATCAAATCCCTCAGAACTCAGGACAGCTGGGTAAGAAGTAAGTGCCTGGGGATTAGGAAGACCATCTGGTGTCCTATATGTCACACTTTTTCTATCTCTTGAGATAATGAGACTTGGATGGGCAGTTTCAGGATCCAGTGTCAAATCTACCTGAAATGTGCTGATCATTTTATACAGGCCCAAATAATGTGGGGGGAGATTGCAACTCTCCTTCTTTAATTTATATGAAAAGACTGCTGGGGTCTCTAGCTTTTCATACCTATTGTGGATATCTTCAATACCTGTGAGTAAATCCACATCTGCTTGCAAATACTTCTCTGCTATTTCGCTTAAAAGCTTGTTTAGTATGAACATATGATTTGAAACTTGCCTTCCATTTTCAGTTAGTTTTTCTTCAACATCCTTCTCTTCTATAAGCAGACCAGCATTAAATACATCATGCTCTATTTGTAAGGAACACTTCAGTTCTTTACATTCATACTGCAATTCTTTCCTCCATTTTTCCACCTTTTTCTGCACTTCAAATTCTTTTGCAATTTGGTTTTCATATTCCGTTTCAGCATCTTCAACCTCCACCAACAGCGCCCCAATGTATCTTTTGAGCTTCTTCCTGCAACTAGCAGCAGCTTCCTTAATGGGTATCAGGGACTGATCCTGGTGGTCTAAGGGGACCTTGCAATGAGGACATAACAATTCCTGGGCGCTGTCACAAAAAAGTGTTAAAACTTCATTATGCTTCCCACACAGGGGTTTTTCTTCCTGCAATTTCCTCTCGTTCCCTGTGGTGGGAATCTGCTTAACAACTTCAATAATGTGACATAACTGGGTGTTCCTCTTTAAGTTCCTGTCAGGGCAGTGATAGAGGCAGACAGGACACGGAAAGGTGCCCGGTAGATCTTCCCAGCGCTGGTGGATGCAGGAGTGACAAAAGGTGTGCCCACATTCAATGGTCACTGGGTCTCTCAGGTAATCCAGGCAGACGGGGCAGCTGGCCTCTGCCTGGAGCTCGGCCAGTGAGGCTGCAGACTCCATTGTGCAGTGAAGGTATCTGATCCAAGACACTCTCTTCAGTCAGTGTGATCCTCCAGGTGTGAGGAAAAGTGAGAAGCTGAGGTCTGCTCTCTGTGCAATGGAGAAGAGTCCAAAAAGAGTCCCAGTTTTCAGCCGATGCCTAGACTTCCTGTCACTCTTGCCTGTATTTAATGCCTTGTCCCCCAATTGAACATGGGCTGTGGAGTCCTTATGGTCAAAAACTCAGCACAATCTAAGTGATATGTGGTTTCTGTGGACAGAACGATATTGCCATTTAAAGAACAGTTCAATCAGCAATTACTCCTTACATTCCTATATAAAAAACTATCTCTGGTAAACCAAATTATTTACCTGGACAATATTTAAGGAGGAGTCAGCAGTGAAGACTATCATCTATTTTGCAATTCTAAATGAATGAACTATCCTAGGGAAATTTATCATTGGCCTCACCTATCAGAAAAAGATGCCCTTGCTGGTTTGGCTCAGTGGATAACATGTTGGCCTGTGGACTGAAGGGTCCCAGGTTTGATTCCAGTCAAGGGCACATGCCCAGGTTGTGGGTTCGATCCCCAGTGTGGGGCGTGCAGGAGGCAGCGGATCAATGATTTTCTCTCATCGTTGATGTTTCTATTTCTCTCTCTCCCTCTCCCTTCCTCTCTGACATCAATAAAAAAAAATATATTTTTTTTAAAAAAGAGTGACAAAAACACATATCATAGAATTGTTGAGGGGACTACATAATACTATTTGTGAAGAAGTTTTTTTTTTTAATATGTTTTATTGATTTTTTACAGAGAGGAAGGGAGAGAGATAGTTAGAAACATCGATGAGAGAGAAACATCGATCAGCTGCCTCCTGCACATCTCCCACTGGGGATGTGCCCGCAACCCAGGTACATGCCCCTGACCGGAATCGAACCTGGGACCCTTGAGTCCGCAGGCCGACGCTCCATCCACTGAGCCAAACCGGTTTCGGCTTGTGAAGAAGTTTTGACAGAAAAACGAACCTAAATCTCTACAGAGTTCCAAACCACCTATTTATAGGAAATATAAAGGATGGAGAAACCTGTGAAGGATAATTGTGTTAAACTTGATTGGGCCACAGGAGATGCAGAGAGCAGGTGAAACACTTGTTCTGGGTGTGACTGTGAGGAGATTTCTGGGAGAGATTAGTATTTGAATCCATGGATGAGCTAAGCAGATAGCCCAACCCAATGTCAGTGGGCATCTTCCAATCTACTGAGGGCCTACAGAGACCAAAAACTGAGGAAAGGCTGAATTCACTCTCTGCTGGACTTAATAAGCTAGCACATCTACCATTCTGAGTGCACTTAGTTTTCAGTCCTTCAGACCCACACTGGAATCGGTACAATCTGTTCTCAGACACTCAGGCCTTCCAACTACACCACCGTCTTTCCTGGGTCTCCTGTTTGCAGACTACAGATCATGGGACATCTTAGGCTCCACAACCTTTTGAGGCAATACTTTTTTTAAAAATATATTTTATTGAATTTTTTACAAAGAGGAAGGGAGAGGGACAGGGAGCTAGAAACATCGATGAGAGAGAAACATGGATCAGCTGCCTCCTGCACACCCCCCACTGGGGATGTACCCGAAACCAAGGTACATGCCCTTGACCGGAATCGAACCTGGGACCCTTCAGTCCGAAGGCTGACGCTCTATCCACTGAGCCAAACCGGTTAGGGCTGAGGCAATACTTTTTTTTTTTTTTTTTGAGGCAATACTTTTTAATAAATGTCTTTTTAGATCCATACTATTGGCTCTGTCTCTCTGGTAAACCTTTATTAATATACTGAGTAAGTAATTAGTAAAATCCAGACTGATAAACTACTGAAAAGTCAACCATGTTTTTCGACACAAATGTAAAAAGAAAATAAAAAAGGCTGTGAAAGAAAAAATACAGAAATTAAAGTACATGTAAAGATCATAATAACCAAGTACAATGTATAAACTTAATTTCCTTTCACCTTAAAATACTTAGACAAAATTTAATTTGGAGGTTGGATATCTGTAGGTAAAAAAAAAAAATTTAATGATGATTATATTAGGCTGAGATAATGAATGGCATTAGAAGTTTGTAAGTAAAGTCTCTTTTAGAAATATATAATGAAAAATTTATAAGTTAAATCCTGTGATGTCTTTGGATTTGTTTCATAAAAATGGCAAGAATTTAGTAGGACTAGAGGTAAGGAGTGGCAAAAAGCTCATAATTAGCCCTAACTGGTTTGGCTCAGTGGAAAGAGCGTCGGCCTGCGGACTGAAAGGTCCCAGGCTCGATTCCGGTCAAGGGCATGTACCTTGGTTGCGGGCACATCCCCAGTGGGAGGTGTGCAGGGGGCAGCTGATCGATGTTTCTCTCCCATCGATGTTTCTAACTCTCTATCCCTCTCCCTTCCTCTCTGTAAAATCAATAAAATATATTTTTTAAAAAAGCTCATAATTATAGTACCTAGGTTCTTCATATTTGGGTTCACAATATTCTCTATCCTTCTTTTTAAAAATATTTTATTGATTTCTTTTAAAAAAATTTTTAAATTTTTTTTACAGAGAGGGAGGGAGAGGAATAGAAAGTTAGAAACATCAATCAGCTGCCTCCTTCACACCCCCCACTGGGGATATGCCCGCAACCAAGGTACATGCCCTTGACCAGAATCAAACCTGACCCTTCAGGAGTGGCAAAAAGTTCATAAGTATAGTACCTGGGTTCACAATATTCTCTCTCCTTTTATATGTACCTAAAATATTCCTTGATTTTAAAAAGTTCTTTTAATTCAACTTCTGTGATTCTCTGTTCTATTCTAGGTAGTTTCTCCTACTCCTTTCTTTAAACTTCACCTCTTTCCACTCATCTCAAAGCTCTCAGATCCATTCCATCTCTTTTCCTCCTCACAGTTGTTTCAAAATGGTCCCCTTTCTCCTCCACTCCAAATCCATCACGTTCTGTGTTCCCACTTCCCATCCACACCCAAATCTCCCAAAATAATATAAATTGAGACTGAGAAAAGACAAGGAAGGCATTAAAATTCCATCTGCTTCTATGTTATGTGGGTCGGATTCTAAATCTGATCTCAGACTACCTGTGTCATTGGGATGGGTTCTTTGAACCCCTTTTCTTTCAGGAACACATAGAACAAGGAAAATAACACTCAGCTTCCCTTTTAATTTTGTGTCAGCATAAACATAAATAAACCTCTTGAAACCCGTGGTTTTAAACAATAAGAGTGAGACACATAACTGAAGAATTTCTGCATAGTATTTTTATGTCTATCATATGAAATATATTTAGTCTTTGTCCTTCATTTCTGGCACAGAGCTCCTAAAACCCTTGAAATTTCCTGAGTGATTGGTAGGAGTGTATTTTAATAGTTATTAGGAGTCCCCTTTGAGCACATCTGAATTTATATCAATAATGTGACAGCAAGGGGCAAGATGGACACCCAGTAACTTGGTCACCAAAAAGACCAACTGATGAGATTAGAACTTTGGGCCCCACCCACCGAATTCTGGGAGGTCAGGCGGGGGCTAGAGATGAACTTCTGTGAAAACAGTACAAACTGTTGGAGATTTGAAGAGTGTCCGCAAATGCCAGAAGGGTGGCACACTCCAGTTCCACAGGGATGGAAGCTCCTGCCCTCAATATATTTCCAGATCTCTCCCTTTGTACCTCTTCATCTGGCTTGCCATCTGTATCCTTTATAATAAAGGTGGCAAACCTAAGTAAATGCTTGAGTTCTGTGAGCCCCACTAGCAAATTAATGGACCTCAAAGAGGGGCTGTGGGGACCTCTGATTTAAGCTGTTGGATCAGAAGTACAGGTAACAACCTGGACTTTGGACCGGCTTCTGCATGGGGACCTGATGCTGTGGGGTCTAGTTTCACATTCACCCGTCAGGGCCTGCTGCTTCTTGGAGAATCGCGTGGTGGTGCATCATCCTTGTGTGGATATTTAATTGTAGGTCTGCTGATTTTTCTCAACACTGACAAAATGCATTTAATGTACAAATTCACTTTGAAGTCCTTGGAAGACCGAATACCTCATGATTTCACCAAAACAAATTCCACAGTTTGTTGCAGAGTAAAAAGGGACCATATGAAGCTATTAAAATATCAATAAATATTCCATCTTCAAATAAGTAATTACACACACGTGTGTAAAACCTTAACTAGAGCCCAGCCAGTGTGGCTCAGGGCCTGAGCTTCGGCCTATGGACCAGGAGGTCGGGCACGAGCCGGGGCTGCGGCTCAATCCCCAGTGGGGGGCCTGCGGGAGGCAGCCGATCCATGATTCTCTCTCCCGCTTCCTCTCTGAAATGAATAAAATATATTCTAAAGAACAGCACCTTACACAGGGAGTCCACGGAGAAAGAAAACGGCACGGCCGTGAGCCAAGGGCCTGGCACCAGCAGGTCCTCACCAGGAGTCCCGTCCGCAGCCACAGCTGGGGCTGCCCCTCCCCCCGGCCTCCCCCTCTGAACCCACTGAGGTGTCCACTCGGCGGCCAGAGAACCTGTTCCAAATACCCAGTGAGAACCTGCGGCCTGTTCCTAATACCCAGTGAGAACCCCGGCAGCCCCCACCGCGCTCTGACGGCCATTTCCGCCATGGCCGCCGGCACCC
>NW_005354829.1:1304665-1313851 GCF_000412655.1 Myotis brandtii | reverse complement strand
GCTGGTCTCTGCTCGGCCGCTGAGCCGTGTCCGGGAGGCCTAGTGGGGCGCCGTGCGCTCCTCCCCGCCCCGCACAGCCAGGGTCTTCCACATCCGGGTCAAAGGGCACGAAACGGCCCCAGTTTCCGTTCACTCTTGTGAACAGAATTTGCACGGGTCAGAGGCGGGGGCGGGCCTTAAGGTATCAAAGGGAGAAAAGAGGGGACATATGTAATACTTTCCTCAATAAAGATTAAAAGAAAGAAATTGCCTAAAACTCTCATCCAGAGGTTGTCTTAATAGCTTCTGCCCTTAGAGGAGGTGTGTCCACAATCTGTCCTTGTCTCCGTTTTCTGATTCACAAAACCATCCTGCAGTTCTCAACCTCCACAGGCTCCCGCGCAGCAGACAAGCTCCCAGCAGCATCGTTTCTCCTTCACGTGCTCACTGGGGCGACAGCGGCCTGTGGGTGCGGACGGTGAGAGGTGAGGGGGCGGGGGGCGGCTGTGACAGGCCCGAGGCTCCGTGCCCGGTGCTTGGAAAGAAAGGCCGGTGCTCGCTTGGGCAAACGTGGATGTGATTTCATTTATATGTTTGTCTAGAGAACATTCTCCTCGTATATCTTCAGATGACAGCAATCTGCACATCCTACAGCTGCCTGTGTTTCACTCACTTTCATCCTGTATCAGCACATTGTTATTTATTTTTATATTTTTCAATATTTTTATTTTATTTTAGTGAGAATGGAAGGGAGAGGCAGGCAGAGTAAAACTTTGATGTGAGAGAGAAACATTAGTCTGCTGCCTCCTGCACCCCCCCACCCCTCCATGGAGCCCCAATTCCAGGTATGTGACCTCCTGGTTCATAAATTGACCCTCAACCACTGAGCCAAACTGGTGGGGCTGATTGTAACCAAATATGTCACTTGGTTGTCACCATACAGTGCACTGTACGTCCCTCTGTTCAAAAGTTTTCCAGCAGATGGTGCTAGACACTATTCAGTGCACAGGTCTGGACAACAGGAATCTGTGTTCGGAAGCAAAGCCTCCTCCTCTCTCCTGGACAAATGGTCATCCACACTAAGACAGGCAAAATCTGCATTGCTCTCTGTGTCTCCTCTCCCTGGATGGACGCTGACTATTGTCTCTGTGGCCAGGATTCTAATGATTAAGTTTTAAGTGAGCGTGTAAAGTTTGTTGAATGGAGGGCTCAATGAATGAATGGATAAGGAGATGATTGGATCTATAAGAAGATGCAGCCCTAGCTGGTTTGGCTCATTGGATAGAGTGTCGGCCTGCGGACTGAAGGGTCCCGGGTTCAATCCCGGTCAAGGGCACGTACCTCAGTTGCAGGCTCCTCCCCAGGGCCCGTGTAGGAGGCAACCAATCGATGTGTTTCTCACACATTGATGTTTCTCTCTATCTTTCTGTCTCTCTTCCACTCTCCCTTAAAAAAAATCAATGGAAAAATATCCTCTGGTGAGGATTAAAAAATATATATAAGAAGATATATAAGGCAAAACACAGGAATGAAGTTCAAGTTTAGCAGCTTTTCTACTTAGGTGTTAGCTGAAAAGTGTACAGTACTTTGTGTTTCAAATTATCCAGGATCATTCAATGCATCAGAATGTTCTGAAAATTACACACCTTGCTTCCATAAATCCAATTTTTAAATTAACTCTAAACAATTCAGCTTTTACACACTTCCCTCCTGTGCCCCGCCATGGCCTCCCCTTTCCCCTGACCGCTATAAAAGCACCAGGAAAAGACTCCCTACTGGAATTTAAGGGGAACCAGGCCAGGTTCTGACCTTCCAGATGAACCACCAGTGTGTTCCACAGGGAAGGAAGGTGCTGTCGGTGGTCCTGGCAGCAACACCCAGGCCAGGCATGAGTGCCTCACAGCCTTGGTGAACAGGACTCTGGAAAGAGCCAGAACCTTAGAACCTTGTGCAGGTTGACCACAGCCAGTGCTAGGGCTGGGAGGGGGCGTGACCTGGATGCAAAGTGTGTGTGTGTGTTGGTTGGGGGCAGGGGGAGTGGAGAGAGGGAAAGGGGTATCAGAGTTACCCAGAAACACGAAAGGCAATTACCTGGGTCCCCAGCCTCCTGACAGGCACTTCCAGAGGAACCCCCAAATATGCCACATGACTGACACTGTTAAGCAGCTTCTGTCCAAGAGGAGCCAGAGGAAAAAGCAAGAAGAGGACCCCCTGTGTGAGGAGCACCATGAGGTCGTGGCCCTGTCCTGTGAGAAGGACCTGGACCTGCTGTGTCCCAGTGCAGGGTCTCCTCCTCCCACCACCAGGCACAGCCCCTGAGCAAGTGCAGTTAGTCACAGGAGGTCGCTCAAAGGCCACACTGAGCCCCTGAGGGAGCAGGTTGAAGATGCTGCAAAGGGGTTAGAAATACAAGTCTCAGAATCATTTGAATTGCTTTCAAAGGTGGAGAAGCAAATGGGGGAATTACTAGTACATTCTGAGTTGCAACAATTTAAGAGTTTGCTAGGAAAAGAGAAGGAACTCTTTTCAAATTACATGTCAAGCCCGGCTGGCATGGCTCAGTGGTTGAGCATAGACCAATGAACCAGGAGATCATGGTTCGATTGCTGGTCAGGGCACATGCCTGGGTTTCAGGCTCTGTTCCCAGTGGGGGGCATGCAGGAGGCAGCCAATGGATGATTCTCTCTCATCATTATGTTTCTGTCTGTTTCTCCTGTCCTCTCTGAAATCAATAAAAATACATTTTAAAAAATCACAAGTCAAAGACAACCCTGTTCAAGGAAAACTGAATGAAAACAAAGTAACTGGAACCACCCATCAGCAGCTGCACAGCTGTCTGCTTGGCTGGGACTTCACAGTTTCTCCTCCTGTGTGGCAGGCAGGTTCGGAGTTGTGTCTGTAAACTGCCCGTATCTGGGGAGGGGGATTGTGCCACCACGGGAACAGGTCACAGCTTATTGTGAGGATGCAGGGAGCAAGGGATGGGCTGGACCCAGACCTCTGAAGCTGAAGGGTAAAGCCTCCCGTTCCTTGTACTGTAGGCGCTGAGATGGCACATCCTGAAGAGGGGGTGACACAGGGGCCCAGAGTTACACATTCCTGGGTGAGAAAAGCAACAGGCCTCAGCCTTTCAGATTTCCGTTTCCTCAGCAAGAAAGATGGGATTAAATGTCTTTGGGAGGATTAAAAATGTGCAAATGAGATTATGCCTATGATTTTATCTGGCCTGACT
This sequence comes from Myotis brandtii, assembly GCF_000412655.1. Lineage (NCBI taxonomy): Eukaryota > Metazoa > Chordata > Mammalia > Chiroptera > Vespertilionidae > Myotis > Myotis brandtii. The sequence continues at coordinate 1,310,640 of NW_005354829.1, read as the reverse complement.
GAATCACAGGAGATCCCTCTGCCCACCAACCAGCATCTCTGAACTTCCTCTCACCTCCACCCTGGTCCACCCCTTCCTCTGCAGAGGAGGAGCCACCCTTCTCTGCTGGGCATGGTGGAGGGCCTAATAGTCCCACTCTCTTATATAAATTCAGGTCAAGCTCTCATCACAGACCACACCATCTGGTGACAGACTGGCTTCAAGGGCCCTTCTGGGAGAAAGGTCTCAGCGACCAGAGTTACAGACCGTCCCAGGACTGGCTGCTCGGATGAGTCCGGAGGTGGAACCACGTGGCTTCGGGAGGTAAGACCTGGGCTGGGGCTTCCTGAGCACCCAGCCAAGACAGGCTGAGACATTGCACCTTGAAAGGGAATCCAAACTTGAATTTGGTTTAATTTATTTATTTATATTTTTCAATTACAGTTGACATTATATTAGTTTCACGTGTACAGGGTAGTGGTTAGACATTTATATATACCTTATGAAGTGACTCCCCCATAAGTATAGTACCCCCAGCACCATACGTGGTTATACCATTATTTACTATATTCCCTGTGGGGTTTGACTTTATTCATTAATTAATTTTATAAATTGACTTGAGAGAGAGAGAGGAAGGGAAAGAGATTGATTTGTTGTTACACTTATTTATGCATTCATTGGTTGATTCTTGTATATACACTGACTATCAGGATGCTCTATAAACAACTGAACTAGGAGGATGGTTGGTGTAGCTCAGTGGTTGAGCATTCACCTATAAACCAGGGGTCACGGTTCAATTCCTGGTCAAGGCACATGCCCCAGTTGTGGGGGTCCCCACTGGGGTGCCTGGCCAGTCTGGGTGAGGGGCTGAGGGCTGTTTTCAGGCTGCCTGCACCCCCTTCAGGGTGGCGGTCCCCACTGGGGTGCCTGGCCAGTCTGGGTGAGGGGCTGAGGGCTGTTTTCAGGCAGGCCAAGCCTGCAACTGAAGCTCCCAGTCTCTCCTTTTTTTCTTTTTTCTTTTTTTTATTCTGGGATTTATTTACCTTCTGTAATTGAAACTTTGTTGCAGCTCCAGCTCCAATGCCGGGCTGTCTGAAAGCAGATCTCTGGGATTATTTTATATTCATTTCTTCTCCTTAGGATCTTGTCCCCACAAATCCTTATCACTAGTGGGTAGCTCACCATTGACAATAACTTAAGTTAAAGGAAAAACAAGTAAACTTTGAGATATTATGAGTTCAGCACTATAAAAAATAAACTGTTTAAGCCAAACAGTGCCAACTCCTTTTCTTAGGTTTTTCTCAAGATTAAAATGATTGAAGTTGGGAATTTTATTCTTCTTTCCCAGACTCTCTTAGAGATAAGAATGTTATGTAACTCTCCCCAGGTTTCCCAGATGGTAGGTGACTAAGGATGGAAACTGACCCAGGATAGGTGATCTAGTCCCAAATCATACACTTGCCACAGTCCCATGCAGCACCATTGTAGGTGACTTGGTTTAGCTGGGTTGTGCTGATTAGAGACACAAATCAGTGGTTGCTTCAAATGTGGCAGTGAGCAAGACCACAATGGTAGCCTTTTTTTACATGCAACAATCTTTTCTCATCTCCAGGAATGCATAGGCACTTTAGAACCACGTCTGCTTTCTGATCAAGAATTTCTGAACTTGGACTCAACTAGTCTGCGATCAGCTGGAGGTGGTGAACGGAGCTCCTCTGGACACGAGCGGCCACTGGTCTCAGAGGAATGAGCCATTCAGGACAGTAAGGCCAGTGAGATCTGAGGGTGCATCTGCTTCTCGGTGGAGAGATCTCCCAGAGCACAGCTTCCTGAAGAAACCCACCTCAGGCCCGTCCTTCTTTCAGGGCCCAATGGCAGTTGATGCAGCTCTGGCAGGATTCCCAGCAGAAATAAACTGTCCCATCTGCCTGGATATCCTGGGAGATCCTGTGACCATCGAATGTGGGCACAACTTCTGTCGCTCCTGCATCCAGCAGTCCTGGGCTGATGTGCAGGACAGGTTCTCTTGCCCTGTGTGCCGTCACTCATGCCAAGAGAGGTACTTGAGGAGCAGCACTCAGCTGGGAAGGATGGTTGACATGGACAAGCTCCTCCAGATTAAAATGATTGAAGTTGGGAATTTTATTCTTCTTTCCCAGACTCTCTTAGAGGGACAAGAAGAAGAAGCAGGAAGAGAAGCACTTGTGCGAGAAGCACAAGGTCCTGACCCTCTTCTGTGAGAAGGACCTAGAGCTGTTGTGTCCCCTGTGCACTCAGGCCCCTGACCACCAGGGCCACCTGGTGAGCCCATCCGAGAGGCTGCCTGTCATCACAGGCTAAGGCTCTACAGTTACATCAATAAGCAGATGGCGGACGATCAGAAATTAATAGGCATTCAAAGCAAAAGGCTCATAGAACTGAGAGAGAAGGTGCAAAAACAGGAACAGAAATTAGCCTCTGAGTTTGAGCATCTGTCTCAAGTTATAGAGCGTGAGCAAGAGGAAGTTCTCTCAAGGCTAGCTGAAGAAGAGAAGGACATTCAACAGAAACTCATTGCAAACACAACTGCATTTTCAGACCACTTTCCAACCTCAAAGGACTAGAAAAGGAGGTGGCAGAGATGAAGCATGTGACGCCAGATGTGAAATTGCTGATGGAAATCAAGGGTGCCCTCCACCACTGTGATAACCTGGAACCCCCAGCCGTCTATTGGTTCCAGTTAAGGAGAGAAGAATGCAGTTTTTCTCCGCAGTGTTCGGCCCTGCAGAGAATTATACAGAGATTTAGAGAAGAAGTTACCCTGGATCCCAAGACCGAACATCCTAATCTGCTTGTGTCTGAGGATAAAAAGTTTGTGACATTTGTGAGGAAAAAGCAAAGAGTTCGTCGGAATCCAAAAGGATTTGCAGTCGACCCAGTTGTCCTGGGTACTGAAGGGTTTAACTGTGGCCGACATTACTGGGAGGTCCAGGTGGATGACAAGCCTGAGTGGGCCGTGGGGGTCTGTAAAGACTCCCTTTCCAAGAAGAGAAAGCAGCCCCTGCTCAGACAGGAGGACAGATGTTGGACGATTCAGCTGCAGGATGGTGACTATGTGGCTCGAGGGCCTGTTCCTGTCACCCTTGTGCTGCAGGAAATGCCCAGAGGGATTGGCATCTACCTGGACTATGAGATGGGTCAGGTTTCCTTTTACAGTTTGAATGACATGTCTCACATCCATTCCTTCAGGGATACATTTTCTGAGGTGCTAAAGCCTTACTTCTATGTCGGATGTGATCCCAAACCTCTTACCATCCTTGATTTAAGAGATTAGGAAGGATGAACTGTCACTTAGTTTCATTTTCTTCCTGTGATTTGTGGACAGTAGGTAGAATTTTGTACAACTGTGAGCAAATCTAGCACCAATAAAGAATATTATTTAATGCTTATTTGACTTGACATACATGAACAATAGTTTTCTTATTTTGTTTTCCATTTTTAAAAATTTTGTTTCAATAACAATAGAGATGTCGTGGGAACTAACAGATGTGGGGGTTAACTGTCAAGTGTTTCCAGTATAAATTGTGTATAAAGTGTACAAATTGTACTTTCACCGTTGCAATAAGTTTGTGAACATTTACCTATTTTCCATACCTATGCATTTACTTGTTTCATAGTTACCTTACACATTCCCGATGGGAGAGAACACAATTGTGGAGAAAGAGTTTTCTGTCTCTCAATTTCTGCTGTTTTGGGAGCAAGGAACCGAGTGCTCCAGTGCCAGGGCTGACCAGCAGCCCCTGAACGACGAATGAACTGATTATTCCGACAGTTTCACTGTGTGTGTGGGGCGGGGAGGGGGGCTAAGGGACGACCTGACTAATAGCAGCCAGGCAGCCTCAATTGCCTGCCTTGTTAGGCCTTTATTGGAATTTTTATCTTTATATACAATCAGTAGGGTGAGTAATCTTGGGCATCCAGGGATTAAGCATAAGGATTCTAGTAAACACCTGGGGTCTGTACATGCACAGACTTGTTTGGAAAGGTCAAGGAATAATTAGGGGCGCTGCCTTCAACACTCCCCTAAGTCTCCCTTAAGTCGGAATTCCGATAACCAGGGCAGGCGGCCTTCTACACACTTCCCTTTTATCAGAATGTCTTTACAACTTTGCAACCAAGCCTCTTGTGCTCCCCAACACTACAGACAATATTTTCAAGGAAGAGCCTTGGAAAATAGAGATGGTGTCTCCGTACAAAACAGGGCAGGTTTATTTGCTGTCCAGTATAATGTTATGCCTCCCTGCAGGGCATATCCAGTATTATTTCCTACAGGATCCCACTAGACATCACCTAGATTCACATGCACACAAAAATGTTTTCAACTACAAAAACTTTTTTCTCCCACTGTTAAATCTGTTTTTAATTGTGTTTTGGGGGCAGAAATAGACTATTGGGGACCAGCTACAATTATATGAGATATTAATCATGCTCTGTTAACCATGATGGTTCTGTTCTGATTAGAGAAAGCACATTCTAACCTGCCTGAGAGTTGTACGCCCTGGGACATGGGAGCTGACATTGGAATGCAGTCCATCCTCCTGTCCCAAGGACTGCCTATCAGTATGGGAAGATTGACAACCTCTTGGCTGAAACCTGGAGGCACCTGCTCTTTACAACTCCCAGTGCCTATTGCCTGTCATTATTGAAATAAATGCTCATATATGGCCCTGGCTGGTTTGGCTCAGTGTATAGAGCGTCGGCCTGCGGACTGAAGGGTCCCTCGGGTTTGATTCCCCTCAGGGGCACATGCCCAGGTTGCAGGCTTGATCCCCAGTGGCGAGTATGCAGGAGGCAGCCAATCCATGATTCTCATCATTGGTGTTTCCATCTCTCTCTCCCTCTCCCTTCCTCTCTGAAATCAATAAAAATATTTTTTTAAAAAACCCACTCATATATGACTCATCCCTGTCTGCTTAATTGGCTGAAGTACAGACAGGTAGCCCGGGCCCCTTGGTTGTCAGGTTAGAGTGTTACTGAAATTGTACAAGAGCACAGACAATAGGGTGAAGGCCTGGGCCAGAATGGGAACTGGGTGGTAGGGGGCATGGGGGAAAGTGGGAGGGGACAACTGTAATAATCTCAACAATTAAGATAAGAACATCTTAAAGGTTATACAAAGTAGAGATAAAAGGATAATGAACCTCCCAGTTATTAGTATAACAACTTCATCACTTGAGAATTCTGTTCCTATATGTATCAGATAAAAAAGAACATAGTTTATGTCTCGAATTTCCTTATAAAATCAATTGGTATCTATGAACCATGGCTTCATTTGGGCACCCGCAGTGCTAACTTTCTGTCAAGATCTTTCTACAGTAACCTGGCTGGCAGACTCTGGGTTGAAATCTCTTTTTTTTTTAGTTTCTCAACTTCTCTGTTCCTTAGTTTACTCATTTTTTAAAAAAATGTAAATAATAACAGAAATAGTGCTACAAAGTTATAAGGAAGAAGTCCCAAATTCTTAGATCAAGACCAAGGATGCTCAGTATAATTACAGGAGAAACACTCATCCTTTCTCAGCCCCTCCTCCCAGTACCTCCCATTTGCTTAGAGGAGCTGAGTCTTTGCTGGTGGAGTCCTCACAGCCACACCCTCCCACCTTTACTCCAGTTTAGATTGTGGCTTCTTGCTCTGAGAGGATGCTCCAGGTAAATGGGGAGATGGGAGGATGTGGGTGCAGGAGGCTGGAGTGTGGTAAGAAGCTTGGTCTCCTGTGCAGGTACTTGGTGAAAGGTTCAGGGTTGGGCCAGGGTCACACAGAATGGACTCAAGGCTCAGTGTAATCAAAATGATAATTTATTCTAGGCACCTGGGCACAGGTTGTCTGACTCAGGGAGAGCTGCAGGCGGGGCTTCAGCTTGACACACATATCAAGTCCCTAGTTTATGGCCTTGCCCTTTGTTTATGGCCTCGCCCTTTGTCCTTCTGCTGGCTGCTGGCACCAGACATCCTTGGTG
>NW_005354829.1:1293698-1304449 GCF_000412655.1 Myotis brandtii | reverse complement strand
GCAGGGGTGACGATCTTCAGGAATTTCTGTAAAATAACCACTCAAGGGGAGCATGTTTGTGCAAGGCTTAGGCTAGCAGAATGAGCTTTCTTTTATTAGCCCCTACTAAAGTAGAGCCCTGTATCTTGATTCACCCTTTCACTTGGTGCCTTGGAGAGATCATGTGTCGCCAGGGAATCCAACTCAGGCTTGGGTCATTTCGAAACAGATCCCATGTATTATGGTTCCTAGTCCCTCAAAGAGCCTTGTCCAGAATTGCCTGAAATATTTGTTAAAAATACAACAGAGCCCCAGATCCTACTCTGTCCTGAAGGAGAACAATATCTGCATTTGACTCTGAAGGAAGAGGGGGAAATGAGGAAGGAGACTGATAGCTGGTAGCTTTGCTGGGCTACAGGGTAATGGTATTCAAATGCCCTCGGGTCAATTATATCTCAATTAAAAAAAGAGAAGAGTGACACTTGTGAGCTGCCTGAAGAGAACGGGGTTATATAAGTAAATGGGAGTTACACCTACATTATACTTAGAGAAATGTTTAAGGACAATTGAAATAAAGAGTTTCCAATCCCCCCCATCCCGAAAAAATATCCGAGGCCAAAGGTAGGAAGGACCTGGAGAAAGGGAAAGAAGAACTGGGGCTGAAGCTCGCCTAGAGTGTTTGGTGCCTACGAGACAGACCCTGAGCCTCGTGGGCTTGGGAAGGATCTGGGGAAACCAGGGCACATTCTAGCCCAGCCGTGGGCAAACTACGGCCCGCGGGCCGTATCCGGCCCGTTTGAAATGAATAAAACTAAAAAAAAAAAAAAAAAGACCGTACCCTTTTATGTAATGATGTTTACTTTGAATTTATATTAGTTCACACAAACACTCCATCCATGCTTTTGTTCCGGCCCTCCGGTCCAGTTTAAGAACCCATTGTGGCCCTCGAGTCAAAAAGTTTGCCCACTCCTGTCTAGCCTGTACCTGTGTAAACAGGCAGGACTGGCAGAGGCCTGGTAGACACTAGTCCCAGGTCACAGGGTCATCCTCCAGAGCCTACAGGGTGAAACCCAAACTGCTGTAAAATAAGTTTTGAGAAATTTGGCAAAACATCACCTGACATGAAGTTTTTTATAGTCTTTTCACATTTGGTTTGAGCACAGCTGCATGCTGGGCCATAATTGGTATTGTGTTTAATAAGGAAGTGTTTCCCCAGACTCTTTACATAATACATATCTACATAGCATGTTCATGTTCTAAAATACAAAATTCTGAGTACAGTTATGTGGCCCAGTGGTCTGAGGGAAGAGACAACAGCTCAGACTGGACTGAAGTGGGAATTTCCTGCTTTCTTCAATCTACAATTTTCTGTGCCTCTCTCAATATCAATACATTTGGTGTGAAGGAAAACCCCTATTCTGTAAAACTACTGTTTGGAATTCTCTGCTATTCTTTGGATGGCCTCTATCTAATTCTGAAAAAAGGAACTTTGCTTTCTAGCCTGCTTGAATAATGGGGGAGATAAACTTAGCTGTCTGACCTTGTAGGCCAGAGACTAGATACACCCAATGCCATGCCAGGTGCATTTTTTAATTGTATAGAACTTGTAGTTTTCAAGGCCGCCGCCAGCAAGCGCACAAAGGGCTGGCTCTTCCATAAAAAGGGAAGTTCTGCTTGTAGCTTTGCTTAGAATTTGGATTCATTTCCCTAAGCCCGCGGCTGCGAATAAAGTGTAACTCCAGACTCTCAGAGCGCTGTTTGGTTCTTGTCCGGTTTTTCTGTAACTTTGGCACTACCATCTTTCTTTAAGTTTTGCTTGTAGTCTCTTGAACAGAATGTGTTTAACACATTTGTAATGTACTTTAGTCACCCAACACAGACAACTGATATTTCCAATGTTTCCACTTTTTTGAAGTTTAAACCTGTGCTGAAGAAAACATCTTTGTAGATATCTATTATGTTTTACTTTCTCTTTTTGTATATTTTTGATTATTTGGTCAAGTTGTATGTGTGTTAAAGGTGAAAGAAGGTCACCAGGATGGAAAGCCCTAGATCCCCAGCAAGGTACAATCAATTGTAGGGTGGGACCCTTCCCCCAGGCTGACTGTTCCTCATCTATTGCAGTGGTTCTCAACCTTGGCTGCACATTAGAATCACCTGGGAATCTTTTTAAAATCCTGATTTCTGGGCCTCATCCTCCGGAAATTCTGTTTCTTTGTTACTAATGTTGTGGCCCCACCCCATAACAAAGAAACAGAATTTCCGGAGGATGAGGCCCAGAAATCAGGATTTTAAAAAGATTCCCAGGTGATTCGAATGTGCAGCCAAGGTTGAGAACCACTGATCTATTGCATTACTGATTATGCAGTTCGGACCCCTTGACCTTTCCTCCCTACAGATAGCATCTATGCCTCAGCTGTATTTCAGCTCCAAGCCAGATAAGCAACAAAATCAGCCTCAGGTGCATTGAATAATGACCCTTTGCCCTGGTGCCTGCCAATCAATCAGTGGAGACCACAACCCTGAAAGGACACACCAGGAAAATTTCTGAATACAGTGGGGCCTTGACTTACAAACTCCTTCAGAGACCGAGCTCGTTAAGGAGCTCGTTAAGGAGCTCCTTAACCCAAATTACTCTATCAACTCAATGCAAAAAATCGGTGGAGAGACAGCTGGTATCTCAAAAAACTCGTTAGTCGGGACCCTCGTAAGTCAAGGCCCCACTGTATTCTATTAAGATCCTTCCCTGGGACCTCTCCTAAAATCTCTATCCTTGAAACCTTTAAGACAGAGGACTCCTCAGAGCATTCTCTGCCCTCCCCACCTCCCGCCCCAGGCATGTGACCATTAGCTTCCTCACTCCCAAGCTCCAAGGGCCCTTCCTTTACCTCCACAATTGGTTTCCTAAGCCCATTTGTTCTAGGAATTACTTCTATCTCTGTGATTTACCAAATAAATGTCCTCTTACAATCTGGGGTCTTGGCTCTGAATTCTTCCCAACCAGAACCCAAGTACCGAGGTTGCTAAACCCAGGTTTGGACGGACCCCACCAGTCAGACCCCTGGTGCTGTTCACACAGCCCACAACAAATCTATTTTATGCCAATTTAATTCTTAGACCAGCCACAGAACCTACAATGGTAGAAGGGAATTTTTTTCTTTCTTTTACAATCCCAAACTCTTAGAATTGGGTATATAAGAATAATAATATCACTATACATTTTTTTACTTATGAGGAGATAGATGTTAAGGAAAGCTCTGGGTTTAAAACACAGTATTTAATGGCTCCCAATTCACATTTACCAAATTTAGTTTGCTTTTTTTCATTCTTACTCTTCTACAGTATATTGTATAAGGAAATACAACTGTCTCTCTACCATCTTAGGTTCCTAGCTGAGACATCCCAGTAATAAAAAGACAGAATTACAAGAGAAAAACAAGTTTAATAACATGTACACTATCTATACACCTGGGAGAGACCCAGGAACAGAATATCTCCCTAAAGTGGCCTAAGCCATCACCTTAAATATAATTTTCAGCTAAAGACAAAATAAGGGTGGTGGGGGTGGGGCAGTTATGGTGCAGAGTGAACAAGGGAAAGATTGTCAGGCAGATTCAATGGGTGCCTTCTCCATTGATAAACAGTTTCTAGAGCTTCAGAGTCATCCTCTTCTTCCTGATACAGAAACACCCTTACACGTGGAGATTTCCCTTATAAATGTAAATCTCCTTCACAAAAGGGCAGCCTCACCGGTTCCAGATATTCTGCAGCACCAGCAGCCTTTCAAAAATCATCAGCCCCCAAAGAGGCATATGTTAGGGTGGCATATTCTGTTCCCCTTCAACAGCAGTATGTGCCCCAAAAGCCTCATTTGTGAAATGTGATCCAGAGAATAAAGACATTTAAAACATGCAAATTGAGTATAAACAAAACCAGGGGAAATATTTTCAGTTTTAGTAGTAAAATATCATCTCTAAATAAAGAATGCCTACAAAACAAGACAAACAACCACAAAAACACAACTCCCCATGTAGAAAAAGAAGCAACAGTTATGGAAAAAATGCAGAAACCTATTAATAATATGAAATTACATGTCTGCCCTGTTTACTATGCTTATTGTATTGGGAAGATTGAACAAATTGGTAGTACCCTGTTTTGGCTTTGGGAGGTAGGCCTTCCAGCGCTGCAGACAGCTGGAGTGGAAACCTTTTCCTAAGAAAGCCATGCTGAACTATCCATCAATAACTGAAGAATCGTTGCTTTGCCCTTATAATCCCACTAATTCTAATAAACATGTTAAGCACAAGAAAACAGGCCCAAACCCTGGGTTGTGTGGCTCAGTAAAATAAAATAAAAAATACCCCCAAGCCCTAGCTGGTTTGGCTCAGTTGACAGAGAGTTGGCCTACAGACTGAAGGGTCCCAGGTTCGATTCCGATCAAGGGCACATGCCTGGTTTGCAGGCTTGATCCCCAGTAGGGGGCGTACAGGAGGCAGTCAATCAATGATTATCATTGATGTTTCTATCTCTCTGTCCTTTCCTCTCTGAAATCAATAAAAATATATTTTAAAAAAATACCCCCAAAAGAAATTACTTATGCTAAGCTCCATGTCATTGTTACAGTTAAGCCTCTCTTGTAAACATAGAATGAGGAAGAAGGTCACGCTCCAGTCCCCAAGGCTAGCACAATGCTTCCACTTGCAGCTGCATCCCCGGTAACTTTGTGTATGTTTAGCCAACCGTTGTGTGGTTTCTGTGTATAAAGGCTGGCCTGGAACCAGGGTCGGCACTGTCGTAGGAGAAAATGCCTGCGGCAGTCACTGGCCAGTTTTCAATAAATCCTTGCTTGCTGCTTAAGACCTAATTGGAGTCGGTGGTCTTATTCTTGCGAATGTTGGTCCACAACATCATCAAAGTAAGACTTAATTAAATTCAGCTTTCCCAGAAATTGAATCTTAAACCAGTCAATCAGGAATCACCTGATCAGCACTAGTTAGGTCAGCTGTCTGATGAGCCCTTGCCATCCCCAAAGGAAAGTAACCTTGTAATATCCAACCTGTTCTTTTGTCTATAACTTCCTGCTCCCTTTTGCCTATGAAAGCCTTTCATTTTTTACAGTTTCTCAGAGCTCCATTCTATCTCAGAGCTTGTAAGATTGGATGTGTTACAGAATTTACCAGGTGACCAAAAAATACACAGGAGTACTTGGAGGTCCAGGATAAACCGATTTATTTTCAGACGTTTCACATGTACTGTTACAGAAAAACCGGAGAAGAACCAAGCAACGCTTAGAGAGACAGAGTTACATTTATTACACGCGGGCCCAGAGGAAAATGTCTCTCAAATTCTGGGTGAATTACACAGGAAGTTTACTATATTTATACTATCTTACCCTCTTTGTCTCCCCAATATGGGGTTTTTCCCGTTCCCTTTGCAAGTTCTTAAAGGGCCCTATGTGCTGGCACTTTGAGACCTTGACCAAAGGCTTGGCCTGACGCCAGCACTGATAACTTCGTCTGGGGAAGGTTTAATGGCCTCTCTGAAATGGGAGTAGTCTTATTTTCTTTATTATTTAAGCAAGCATTTACAGAAGCCAGAAATAGCAGAGTTAAAATTTCAAACAGCAGTTTTTATATAAGATGGATGCTTCAGCCCTGACCGGTTTGGCTCAGTGGATAGAGTGTCGGCCTGCGGACTGAAGGGTCCCAGGTTCGATTCTAGTCAAGGACATGTACCTTGGTTGCGGGCACATCCCCAGTAGGGGGTGTGCAGGAGGCAGCTGATCGATGTATCTCTCTCATCGATGTTTCTAAACTCTCTATCCCTCTCCCTTCTTCTCTGTAAAAAATCAATAAAATAGATTAAAAAAAAGAAACAAAGATGGATGCTTCAGTCCTAGTATAGTGACTCAGGGAGTCAGTTCTCCAAATCCTGAGTAAAACAATATGGAGGAAGCCTTCTCTTTATACCCTTTAGTTTCTTTGTTTTCTATTTGTTTCCTAACTACCAGCCTTTTGTGGTGGGCTTGCAGAGCCCCTCCTGAGTCAGTTAGAATGGGGAAGTTAGATTGTATCTAAATGCCTGGTCTGGGTGGTGTCAGTGAGCTCCCCTGTAGCTAAGCTGTTACATTCTTTGTTTATGGCCCCTTTTTAAATTGAAAGTAATTGGGAAAACAGGTCTTGCTAGACCAGATTGTGGAGAAAGGGGCAGTGACTTAATGATAGGCTATTAATTATAAATGTGTTTTCCGATGGTCTTAGGAGACCCCTGTGAAAGGGTTGCTCGACCCCCAAAGGGGTCGCGACCCACAGGTTGAGAACCCCTGCTCTAAGGTGTCATTACGTGGCCTGGATTACACAACAGGTGACCAATTATATCCAAACTATGAAATAAGGCCCAACCAACTGAGTATAGGATGTAACAGAAAAATGCAATTGCTCCTTCTACAAATACGCCAAATAATATGAGATCAAATATTGCCTCAACGATCTTATGCCAACAATGCTGCTGAAATGCAAAAATACTTTTGGCCTAAATTTCACTATTTTGAGCTTCAAGGTTGTCACATTATTTGTGACTTGCAGATGGGTTTGGTTTTTTGTTGTTTTTTTTTTTTTGTTTTGTTTTAATATATTTTATTGATTTTTTTACAGAGAGGAAGTAAGAGGGATAGAGAGTTAGAAACATCGATGAGAGAGAAACATCCATCAGCTGCCTCCTGCACACCCTCTACTGGGGATGTGCCCGCAACCAAGGTACATACCCTTGAACGGAATCGAACCTGGGACCCTTGAGTCTGCAGGCCGACGCTCTATCCACTGAGCCAAACCAGTTAAGGCAGTTTTTGACCCCAGAGTTCACAGCTGATCTTCACTTGGGGAACCTGACATTAAATATAAGAGAAGGTGACAGGAAGACTGGATGTGAGCTGGCCAGTGGGATTCTGCATGGAAGCTCCTACTGAGTTGCACAGAGAGGGAGGCCTGAGCAGACCTCAGCTTCTCACTTTTCCTCGCTCCTGGAGGATCACACTGACTGAAGGGAGTCTCTTCTGATAGTCACCTTCCCTGCACCATGGCCTTTGCTGCTTCCCTGGCCCAGCTCCAAGCAGAGGCCAGCTGTCCCATCTGCCTGGATTACCTGAGAGACCCAGTGACCATTGCCTGTGGGCACAACTTCTGTCCCTCCTGCATCCACCAGCGCTGTGAAGGTCTACAGGGCACCTTTCCCTGTCCTGTCTGCCTACACCACCTATGTGAGAGAGAAGCACCAATCAGTAGCTTCCTGTACTTGCCCTGGCCAGATTGAACCTGAAACCTATGTGCCCTGAATGGGATTCCAATCTGCAACCTTTTTCATGTAGGAGACCACATTCCAACAAACTGAGCCACCTGGCCAGGGCTGTCAGCATACCTTTTCCAATCCCTGTATGACTTCAAAAGGTCACATACTTGTTTTTGGCATTAAGTGAAATTGCCCACCTTTAAGAGCATGTTTCTGTTTGTATGCCTGTCTGTGTATTGTTAACAATGTTTGGAAATAAAGTTACTTACTGTGCATATCTCTGTACTATTTGTCTCTCCATAACTGGAAAAGTTTCTCCTCAGAGCATTTATTGAGGTACAAGGGACCACTGCACTGATCAGAATGGCCATGCTATGCTGTGGTGATCTCAGGTGCTTATTGTTGTAAAGTGCAATGTAGGCCAGCAGGCGCTGCTCCATTACCCACCCAGGGATCTAACTCCCTCAGTCATGTGTTGTCACAGCACTGGGTCAGTACAGCTAGAGAAAGAGGGAGCATTGAAGGGCCACCCTGAGCACTGAAGGCCAACACCAGGAAGAGACACACTCTTTTCTCTTTTTCCATTTTCTCAAAGTAATTGAAAGGCCCTGCAAGGGGTAAAGAAGAATGCATGTATTGGGAGGTGAAAAGCTACTGTTTGCCATGATTCCTGAATCCAATTGGACATCAGTGACTACCCAAAGAGAACTTATTGGGTATACACATAACCCATGGACACTCACTTTGATGTTTCTCTCTGTCTTTCCCTTTCTCTTCCACATTCTCTAAAAATCAATGGAAACTTATCCTCAGATGAGGATAAAAAAAGAAAGAAAGAAAGAAATGTCATATACTATGAAAGACACATCTTGAAAATATCTAAAGAAAGTTGTCATTTTTTTTTATTGTGAAGGGACTGGAGTCCATGTTGATGAAAAAACCTTGGTGGCTGCGGTGACTGGCAGTGACTGCAGCAGCAGGGTGATGGAGCTGGTGCTTTCCCTTGATCAGTCTGGTCGCCTCCCACAAAGGGAGGCCAGACTGCAGCTGCCCTCTCCCCAAGGGGAGCAGGGAGCGGGCCTAAGCCATCAGTAGGACATCCCCTGAGGGCTCCCAGTCTTTGAGAGGGGGCAGGCTGGGCTGAGGGACCTCCCCCAGTGCACAAATTTCATGCACCGGGCCCTTAGTAAAGAATTATAAAATAAATAAAATAAAGTAAGTATGTAAGGAATAATGTGAAAGAAGCTGGGTGTCTAGAGGAGGGTCATCTTTAGCTCTCTTGCATGGATTTCAGGAACTTTGGGGTTTTGAAAAAAGGAAGCAAGTTATATGACCACTTTCTGGATTATGTTTTTAAGAACAATTTACTAAACTATAAAGCTGTAGAAAGCATTATACAAGTGAGAGGCAAAAAAACATACTCCCTACCTAAAGCCAATTTTGTCAATATACCATAAGCCTCTAGATAACTTACATATAGAAACCGGTGAAAACGACAAGTATTAAAAAAGGTAGAGGACATCTTAATTCATTTCTCTTCAAACAACATAATACGTAATGAAACTAAAGCAAATACTTTTTTTTAAGCCCTCAAAACTTAGATATTGATTTATTTATTTAACGTTATTGATATTATTGATGAAATAATTAAATATGGTTGCAATTCTTCAAATATGTCTCTGTGCTCCATAACATTCTAGAGAGGTGGTGGAGGCTTTATTAAAAGGTCTTAAAACAAATTTTCAGCTATAGAAATTTTATTTTAGGGCACTAATAGGAACAGAGCACCCAGACCGACCTTTGAGGAGACTTTAGTGTAGATGTCAGATTCTCAATGAGAACAACTATTTCAATGTCACTGAAGTAGTTGGCAAAAATTCAATTGCTACTTAAAAATTAAGTGAGTCATGTTTAACGGTGTTATTTTGACAGGACAGTTCTTTCTAGTCTCTGGTTTATACAACAATCTCTCAATTTCAGATTCTTAGGGAAGCCCAGCCAGTGTGGCTCAGTGGTTGAGTGTTGACCTATGAACCAGAGGTCAGGGTTCAATTCCTGGTCGGGCACATGCCTGGGTTGCAGGGGTTGCAAGTTCGATCCCCAGTGTGGGTATGCAGGAGGCAGCCAATCAACAATCCTCTCTCATCATTGATGTTTCTATCTCTCTCTCCCTGTCCCTTCCTCTCTGAAATCAATAAAAATATTTTTTAAAACAAGGTTCTTAGGGAAAACTGTTATATATCAGGCACTTTGCCCAAGACAAAAGAACTTAAGACACAGTCCAAAAGGAGATCACATTTTCATTGGGGAGGTTAAGGATAAAGGCATGCAGAACTAAACAGCATATAGTAGACTATAGTGCAGGGGATAATATAGAGAGAGGTAATAATAAATTAACAAATGACTATCACAGTTAATGCAAGAAATTTAGGTTAACTAGGTATCCTAGAATGAGAGGGAAATGAATCCTTAATTGGCCAAAGGGAAGCTCAAGAATAGGGTTAGGAAACAGAAGATAAGGGCTTTTTACTTCGGACAGGGTGGAGGGTGGTGTGTGAGCGATAGGATTATATAGACAATTCAGTAACCTGGGGCAGGATCCAGATCTGGGGTGGGCTCCTTGATTGGGATAACTCTGTTAATTCTGGGCAAAAATATTTTCCCCTCAAAAATGTTTTAATATACTTAAAAAAAGATTTTTTTTTACAATTATGCTATCACTCTGTACACTGTAAAATAGGGCACTGTTTGTAGTAATCTAGTTTGGATCCATTTAAAAAAGACTCAAACATCCTTCCATTCCTACCTAAATTCAAAACAGCCCATTGTTTTTCTCCAAAGTGGGTTTCCTGGTGATGATGGCCACAGGTCTGCCCCTGGGACCCTGGCTGCTGGCCTTCCAGTTGCAGCCTCGCCAGGTTCACAGCCCTTCAGAGCCAAGGCAGGGGACCTGCAAGGAGGGGAGATTCGCGTCCGGAGCCAGGGCAGTGAGGCCACGCGCATCACATGAAGCTGTCAGTTCCTGGAGCAGATGCGCACGTGAACTGGGTACCCGCCTGGGACTGGCACCCGCGCAGCCACCGCCCAGCAGCCCATACTGACTGGACCCTGGAAAATAACGCGGAAGTTGGCGTGTCGCGGACCTCACCCTACCCTGGTGCGTTCTCCTACAACCACGTGCTGCGGGTTGGAGCACTCACATCCTCTAGCCTGCCACCCCCAGCCATTTCCGGACTCTTGAGACCAAAGTTCCAGCCAGCCAGACCTCTCCACCTGTTCCCAGGCACCTCATTCATCCTTTTGTATTTAAACGTGAGTCTCAATGATTTGTTTTCTAATGAATCATCAAAATTTCAAGATAACAGAGCTTTACATTGCTACCAAATAACAAATGTTTTCAGGTTTATTTTACTTAAATTAAATGTCCCATTTTTTTCTTTTTTTAAAATTAAATCTTTATTGTTCAGATTATTACAGTTGTTCCTCTT
>NW_005354829.1:1274671-1293628 GCF_000412655.1 Myotis brandtii | reverse complement strand
TCATTCATAGGTGCACGATTTTTGTCCTAAATGTCTTTTTTTTAAAAAAATGTCTTCTTTATTGGGAGAAATTATCAACAACTGTTATAGGATTAAGTCAAACTAATGTAAATGTCTATGTTAATCTATTTATAAGTTTTAGTGACTTTTCATCTCCCACTCATCATGAATGTACATTAATGTCTAATTGCATTCAGGAATTATGGTAAACAGTAGCTTTTCACCTCACGATACATGCATTCTTCTTCACCCCTTGCAGAGAAGTAGGGCCTTGCAATGACTTTTATTTATTTAAAAATATTTTTTTATTGATTTCAGAGAGGAAATAGAGGGAGAGATAGAAACATCAATGATGAGAGAGAGTAGTTGATCAGCTGCCTCCGGCACGCCCCCTATGGGGGATTGAACCCACAATCCAGGCATGTGCCTTTAACCAAATAGAATTCCGGACCCTTCAGTCCATAGGCTGACGCTCTATATCCATTGAACGAAACTATCTAGGGCTACTTTAGAAAATGGAATGAGAGGAAAGTGTATGTCTCTTTCTGGTGTTGTCCTTCAATGCTTCCTCTTTCTCTAGTTGTAGTGACTGGGGGAGTTAGATCCTTGGGTGGGTAATGGAGCAGTGCCTGCTGGCCTACATTGCACTTTACAGGAGTAAGCACTTGAGATCACCACAGCATAGCAGGGCTACTCTGGTCAGTGCAGTGGTCCCTTATACCTCAATGAAAGCTCTGCTGAGCATCTTTTCAAGATACGGAGATAGATGAACAGTACAGAGAGATGCAGAGTAAAACTTTATTTCCAAATATTATAAACAATACACATATAAGGCATACAAACAGAAGCATGTTCTCAAAGGTTGGCAATTTCACATAATGTCAAAAATGACTGTGACCTTTGGAGGTCATACAGTGGTTGTCAAAGGCAGGTTTGCAGCCCTGGCCGGGTGGCTCAGTTTGTTGGAATGTGGTCTCCTACACCAAAAAACTAGCAGACTTGATTCCCATTCAGGGCACTTGGGTATCAGGTGCAATCCCCAGTCTGAGCAAGTATAGGAAGCAACTGATTGGCCTTTTCCCCTCTCTCTCTCCCTTCCTCTCTCTATAAATCAATAAATTTATCACCAGGTGAGGATTTAAAACAAAAGCATGTTTACAGTGGTTAATATGCAAGTTTATTTTTGTGTTGTTTGTTATTAATTGCTGTACATATTTGTATCACTACTATCAACTTGCTTTTGCTCAGCCCTGTTCATGAAAATTTTATAAAACACTAGAGGTCTGGTGCACAGAATTTGTGCACGGTAGGGTCCCTAGGCCCTGGCCAGCAATATTGGCTGATTGAGGCCTTCTGGGGCCATCCTTCAAGCTGCTGGCCAGGGAATCCCTTCCCTGGCTGCTGGCTGCCCCCCGGGGCCTTCCTTCATTCCCAGCCGCCTCCCGGTAATCAGTGCATGTGATAACGAGTGATCGAACTCCTGGTCAAACTCCCGTGGGGACAATTTGCATATTAGCCTTATCTATCTGTAGATAGATAAGACAATTAAAATGCCCCCAAATTATATGGAAAATAAAAAATAAATATGTGCTTCTTTTAATGATATTTTTATTGATTTCAGAAAGGAATCGGGAAAGAGAAACATCTATGTTGAGAGAGAATCATCCATTGGCTGCCTCCTGCATACGCCCTACTGGGAATTGAGCCAGCAACCAGGGCATGTGCTTTGATGACTTGAACCATGACTCCTGGTTTATATGTTGATGCTCAACCACTGAGCAAGGCAGGCTGGGCTAGAATGTGTTTACCTAATTCCTGACTTAGATCAGTGAAATCTACACAGCCTCCATAGAACTCAGCAAATGCAGCACAAACTGCAAGGACACCCTTGCCTAGAGAACCAGGGTGTGTTACCACACAAAGCTGGAGGAGGAAGTCGTGGGGGAGAGGGGGGGCTTCCTATCTGGAAAATCCTGCTGACAATGTCAATGGTGGTGACCAGTTTCCATGGTCAAGGTGGAAGAAACCCAAAATTGGTTTCAAATGTTCCCTGATGATTCACCACATACCAGAAGAGTATGAAAAAGTTTATTACTCATATCATGAGGTTTTAGGGAGAGAGTAGGGTACATATTAGAATAGGAAACAAAATGACAGAGAGCACAGAGAAAAGTGACTTAGCTTGTGTTGATGGTAGTTACTGTGTGCTTTTGGTGGGAGACTGTTGACACTAATGGAAACTTGCTTGATTGAAACTTCCCCTCTGCACCCAAGGATGGAGCACCTGGACTTTCTCATAGGCATTCCCAGATGTGTAAGGTCAGGAAGGAGAGAAGAATGCTTCCTAAAAGTGTTTAATATTCAAACATCAAAGCTGGAATCAGGATCTTTATTACGTTTTCATTTAAATAACATGGGAGGAAATAAGCACATACAAAATTTCATACAAATTGTCATCGTAGACTCTGCTGATACTGATTGAAAGAGATTCTGAAGAAGATGCAATGGAGAAATAAGGAATAATTTTTTCTGTAAATGTATCAGCGATTCTAAACATGTATGTCCAGTTATTCAAATTATAAAATGAAACCTCTCCTAACTCATAGTCCAGAAAAACGCCAATTTTCTGTTGTCCACTACGATTCCAGAGCTGATGTTGCCAGCATCCGTTGCTTGCTGATGGTGATATGAAAGTATTTCTGGGGAAAGATGCTTTACACACACCTAAGTAATATAAACCTGTGCCTCCTATGTTTACCACCCAAAAATGCCTGCCAGCATCAAATCCCTCAGAACTCAGGACAGCTGGGGAAGAAGTAAGTGCCTGGGGATTAGGAAGACCATCTGGTCTCCTATAGGACACACTTTTTCTATCACTTGACATAATGAGTTCTGGATGGGCAGTTTCAGGATCCAGTGTCAACTCTACCTGAAAGGTGCCCATCATTTTATGCAGGCCCAAGTAATGTGGGGGGAGAGTGAAAATCTCCTTTGGTAATTCACATGAAAACACTGCTGGGGTCTCTAGGTTTCCATACCCGTTGTGGATCCTTTCAATACCTGTGAGTAAATCCTCATCTGTCTGCAAACACTTCTCTTCTATTTTACTTAACAGAATGTTTAGCCTGAACATATGGTATGAAATTTGCTTTCCATTTTCAATTAGTTTTTCTGCAACATCATTCTCTTCTCTAAGCAGATGGTTATCAATTTCATCGAACTCTATTTCCAAGAAAGAGTTAAGTACTTTGCATTCATAGTCAAATTCCTCCCTCCATTTTCCCATCTTTTCCTTCACTTTACAAGTATTTGCAACTTGGCTGTTATATGCCTTTTCAACATTTTCGAAGTGACTAGTGAGGGCTGCCATATACCTTTTGAACATCCCCCGCTGAAGAACCTCATTGTGCTTCGCACACAGGGGTATTTCTTCCTGCATTTTCCTCTGGCTCCCTGAGGTGGGGATCTGCTGAACAATCTCAGTCATGTGACATAATTGGGTGTTCCTCTCCAAGCTCCTGTCAGGGCAGTGGTGGAGGCAGACAGGACAGGGAAAGGTGTCCTGTAGACCTTCCCAGCGCTGGTGGATGCAGGAGGAACAGAAGTTGTGCCCACACTCAGTGGTCACTGGGTCTCTCAGGTAATCCAGGCAGATGGGACAGCTGGCCTCTGCTTGGAGCTTGGCCAGGGAAGCTGCAAAGGCCATGGTGCAGTGAAGGTGTCTATCAGAAGAGACTCCCTTCAGTCAGTGTGATCCTCCAGGAGCGAGGAGAAGTGAGAAGCTGAGGTCTGCTCAGGCCTCCCTCTCTGTGGAAGTCAGTAGGAGCTTCCAAGAAGAGTTCCAGTGGGCAGCTGATGTCTAGTCTCTCTGTCACCTTCTCCTTTAGTTAATGCCAGGTTCCCCAAGTGAAGATCAGCTGTGACTCTGGTCAAAATCCAAGCACCACCCAATTCCTAGGTCAGGTAGTCCAAATCATTTATCATGACAATACTTAAGGAGGAGTTAGAAGTAAAGTCTATTTTGCAACTTAAAAGGAATTAATCAATCTAGGCAAATTGATCATAGGCCTCAATGTGAGAAGGCAGGAGAGGGGGGAAAGAGATCAACCAGTGAACTCATATGTATATATACATAACCCATAGACACTGACAGTGAGTGTTGAAGGCTTGAAGGGGAGGAGGGTGGAAAGGGCAATGGGGAAAAAAGGTGACATATGTAATACTTTCAACAATAATGATTTATTTTTTAAAAAAAGGAATCATGTGCTGTGGGGAAGACAGAAGGATATGTAAATCCAGGAGCGAGGTCCTGCCTACCTAAGGCTGCTTCTGTGTGGAGACCTCAGGTAAAGCACCATCACCATGTCTGACCAGGAGGTAAAACCATCAACTGAAGATTTGGGGAATAAGAAGGAAGGAGAATACAAAGTCATTGAACAGGGCAGCAGTGAGTTTCACTTCAAAGTGAAAATGACAACACATCTCAAGAAACCCAAAGAATCATGCTAAGACGGGGAGTTCCAATGAACTGGCTCAGGTTTCTCTTGGAGGGTCAGAGAAATGCTGATAATCACACTCCAAGAGAACTGGGAATGGAGGAGGATGTGAGTGAAGTTTATCAGGAACAACAGCGCGTCATTCAATGGTTTAGATATCTCTTTTTTTTTCTTTCTCTTCAATCCTTTTTTATTGTTAAAAATAATTCTTTTGTAATGTGGTGTTCAAAATGGAATTGAAAAGTGACACCCTCATCTCTTTAAAACCTGTGGTAATTTGAATTCTAGTGCCTATTATTCATTATTGTTGGTTTTCATTGTGCTGAGTTTTGGTGATCAAGCCTTGGCCTCCTTCATATCGCCCTCTCCTTTTGAAATATTACATGTGTGCACAGGGAGGCCACCCTTTTCAGGACTGTGCATTTTGAGGCTTGTGATAAATGAGGTGGACCAATGCAAGTGTTCATAATACTTCTAATTGGCCCGGAAGTTCGAGCATGTGATTGCTTCACTGCTGGACTATGACTTTCTTTCTTCTTTTAAAATTTATTTTTATTAATTTCAGAGAGGAAGGGAAAGGGAGAGAGAGATGGAAACATCAATGATGAGAGATAATCATTGGTTGGTTGCCTCCTGCACGCCCTCTACTGGGGATTGAGCCCACAACCTGGACATGTGCTCCTGGCCTGAATCAAACTTGGGACCCTTCTGTCCGCAGACCGACACGCTAACCACTGGACCAAACCAGCTAGGGCCGGGGGATGGGTTTTTTGATTCTTGTTTATTCAGAGACACATGGAAAAAGGAAAATAACACTCAGCTTCTTTTTCAGTTTGGTGTCAGCATACACAGCTATTTAGGTAAACCTCTTGGAACCTCTGGTTTTAACAATTGAATTTGACACCAGACACTGAGACATTCTGGAAGAGGATTCGCACAGGCAGCTTCAGACCAGCACTTTGGGGCACTTTGCATATGCAAATATTCGTAACCCCATAGGTCAGATTTGGATCCTAGTATCTGTATATTTAGCAAGCATTTAGATGACCTAGGGCAAGGCTAACTGAGGGACACCAGAAATAATAAAAGCATGTGTCTTAAAATAACCTGAATCCAAGTGATGATTGGCTTGTGAGGTAAAGTCAAGGCCCTGCTAGAGTAGCCACCCAGAAAGCCAAGGGTGACTCAGTTTGGTCCCACCTCCTGTACCAGTATCATCCCCACTCCCAGCTTACCTGGGGCCTGCTCCTTTGAGTGAGTCCCTGAAGTGTGTCTCCAAGAAGAGTCTCTGAAGCTAGTCTCCTACCCGGTAAATGCTTAGTAATGTGAGCCTGGCCTATATATACCACTAGGAGGGTGAATCTCTTTAAGACCTCACCCAACAAAGCTCCTCCCTGCAGGTGGGACTTGTGGGCAAGGGTGGTAATAGGAGGATCTTTAGAAGTCTGGTTGATGGGATCTCCTCTTATTCCTGAAAGCTAGGAGGGACTAACCTTGTTAACATGCATAATCTAATTTGTACCTTTATAATCCTCCCTTGAATACTTCAACACCCTTTAATCCCATTTGGCTGAGGAGCAAACTAAAATGAAAAGTAAAATCTTGCCCTAACTTAGCGGATAGAGCATCAGCCTGCGGAATGAAGGGATCCAGGTTTGATTCAGGTCAAGGGCACATACCCTGGTTGCAGGCCCAATCACCAGTAGGGGTCGTGCAGGAGGCAGCTGATCAATGATTCTGTCTCATGGATGTTTCTATCTCCCTCTTATTCAGAGACGCCAAACTGAATAAGAGGGAGATAGACATTCTGAATGTCTTCTCTCCACCTTCTTTGCGGGAGCCACTATGTCAGGCCCAAGTGGAAAGGAAGCAAAGATTTTACCTTTATTATTATTTTAATATATTTGTATTGATTTCAAAGGTAAAATCTTTGCTTCCTTTCCACTTGGGCCTGGCATAGTGGCTCCCGCAAAGAAGGTGGAGAGAAGAAGGGCCTTTCTGCCACCGAGGAGGTAGCGACCAGAGAACACACCATCAACATCACAAGCGCATCTAAGGAGTGGGTTTCAAGCAATGCATGAAATATACCTGCATGTGAGTGTGAAACACAAAAACAAAACCGGTAGATATATTTTTTGTAAATAGCAAATTGTAGGGAGCATTTGATATCTTGCTTCCCAGCAATGGTCATCATTTTGGACTCAAATAAATGCTTATTAATTATTTACTTTTTTAATCCTTACCCAATAATTTTTTTCTATTAAATTTTAGGGAAAGTGTAAGAGAGAGTGAAAGACAGAGAGAAAGATTGATGTGAGAGAAACCATTGTTTCCTCCTCCATGAGCCCAGTCAAGGGCCCAGGTTGGGGAAAAGCCTGCAACCAAAGTATGTGGCCTTGATTGGATTTGAACTCGGACCCTTTGGTCGGCAGAACCACGGGCTATTGACTGAGCCAAACTGGCTAGAGCTCTTTAGTTATTTTTTTAAAGAGGAAATTGTAGAACACACCACATAGTAGTCTCGCATTATATTATGACATAATTAAAACATAATGAGTGTCTATGCTTGCATATGCATATGATTAGGATTTTTTTTTTTTTTTTTTTTTTTGGTAGATATGATGACTGGATCGGTGATCCAAGGTGTTTTTCCCGGGGTTATGTCTTGCGACGCCAAAGAATGAGCTACACGGACCAGAAGATTTAAGGAAAATTTATTACAAGCAGATTCAGACTCCCCACGAGAGGAGGGGGACCCAATAGTGGTCTGCCCGGTAAAGCCTTGCAGTCCAGGGGTATATACTGGTATTTGCAACAAGCCATCTGTATGTCCATCTGTGTCGTCACCTGATTGATTCTCTGAATTGTTTTTGCCCAGCAACGGCCCTGACTTTCCCTGTTTCTATGTGTTCTTTCTCTGTTCCTACGCTGAACTTTTTCTGTTTCTATGTGTTCATACGTCTTGGTTACTGCAGGCCCTCCCTTGGTTTCCCATGCCTCCTGCTTTGAGTCCACAAACAGTTCATGGTTTCTGCTTGGTTGGTTCCTGTGGTTCTGCTGCTCAAACTGCCATGTCTGCCCCCGCCTATGTTTCACCTGCCTTTGTTTTCCACTGGACCCTGCCCTACCTGCCTGCATTTCAACTTAACCCTCTCCCATACAGAAGACAGGTAAGGATGGGCAGGCAGGAAAGGTATAAGGAGGTTGGGTGACCTCTCTCCAAGGTGAGAGCGCAATTTGCTTTCCAGTGTGTTCTACTTAACAAGTGATTTCTATTAAATTTATCTATATTGTTCTAATTTTTAAAATGCTTCTGAACAAATAACCCTAAATGATGTTCATCAGAAAATTGCTACAATCCAGGTGTTAGTTTTGCTCACCCTGTTTGGACACAGCCATTCCTGTGGAGGAAGTCCTCAAGCCACATGATCTCTGTTGTTTGGAGGGTCAGGTCCCTCATAGTGGGGACTCTGGTGTGATCTATGCATCCAGGCTTCTAGCTCAGCGCCCCACATCTACTGAGAGCTCATAAAACATTTTCTGGATGGCCCTAACCCAGTGGTTCTCAACCTTCCTAATGCTGCGACCCTTTAATACAGTTCCTCATGTTGTGGTGACCCCCAATTTCATTGTTACAAATTGAACATAATTAAAGCATAGTGATTAATCACAAAAACAATATGTAATTATATATGTGTTTCTGATGTGAAGCTCTCTCTCTGAAAATGAATGGGGGGGGAAAAATTTGCTGGATGCATCATTAAGTGAGACCTGGGTTAGAAATTCAGATCTGATGGTTTCCAGCTTCTTGTGAAGATGATTTTGTCAGGAGCAATGGGCACACCATATGAGAATCTCTATCCCAACCAAACCAAGGGTTTGCATATTAAGCCCCTAGGGAAGCCTGGATGGGTGCTACCCCCAGGCTGCTTGGTAGAATATCAGTGCAGTGCAATGAAGGTGTAACTGTCTGGCGGAACCTGTTCTTCCTGGCAGGCCTGGGCTGAAGAACCAAAGATGTGATCTGAGCATGGAGCCATGATAAGAAACCTGGGAATTTCACACTTTTTAAATCCTAACCTGAGGGCATGCTTAGAGAGAGGGAGTGGGAGAGAGGGAGAGAGAGAGGCAGAGGGAATGAGGGAGAGGTGGAAGGAGGGACAGATGGAGAGGCTGAGGGATGGACACATGGAGCGGTAGAGAGAGGGACACATGGAGAAGGAGAGAGAGAGAGAGAGAGAGAGAGAGAGAGAGAGAGAAAGATTTGCCCTGACTAGGGATGGAAGGAACCCAAAACCTGCATGTATGCCTGACCAGGAATTGAACCCATAATGGGATGATGCTTTAAGCAATTGAGCCACCTGGCAAGGGCAAAACATTTTCATAACAGAATTGGTGTATTAACTCAGTAATGTTCATGGCTTTAACCTCATAGGCATCTCCCATTGAGACCTGTGCCCAATTACATTTTAAGTGGTAGATTCAAACCCAAAAGATCTGGTTGAAGAGGTTTGGTCTTGCCCTGAGCAGTGTGGGTCAGTAGATTAGAATAATCGTCCTATACACAAAAAGGTTGTTGGTTTGATCCCATGTGTGGGTAAACACCTATATTTCCAATTAGATTCCAGTCATGGTGTATATGAGAAGCAACCAATCAGTGTTTCTCTCACATGGATGTTTTTTTCTCTCTCTTTCTAAAATCAATAACCATGTCTTCAGGTGAGGTTTAAAAAATAAGAAAGAAGAATATCTGATTTATATTTATATATATTATTTGTTTATAATCCTTACCCTAAGATATTTTTCCATTGATTTTTAGGGAGAGAGGGAAAGATAGAGAGAAACATCGATGTGAGAGAAAAACACATCAATTTGTTGCCTCCTGCACATGCCCCGTACTGGGCCAACCTGGGAGACGCCTAAAACGAAGGTATGTGCCATTGAGTGAAATCACACCCAGGACCCATTGATCCTCAGGTGGACACTCTATCCACCTAGCCAAACCGGCTAGGGCTAATATATATATATATGCTTTTTAAAAAAAATTAATTTTGTTTTATTTCTGAAAGTATTACAAAGTGTATTACACATGTATCCTTTTTTCCCCCCTTTGACAGTCCCCCGGCCTCCCTCACCCTCCAGTGTCTTGTGTTCATTGGTTATTCTTATATGCATGCATACAAGTCCTTTGGTTGATCTACTACCCCCCACCGCAACCCTCCCCAGGCTTCCCACTGTAGTTTGACAGTCTTCTCAATGCTGCTCTGCCTCTGTATCCATTTTTGTTCATCAGTCTATAATGGTCCTTGTTATCCATAAATGAGTGAGATCATGTGGTATTTTTCTCGGCTTCCCAGGGGCCCTCTCAACCTCACCGGGGCCGTCTCAACCTCACTGTGGCCGTCTCTGCCTCACCGGGGCTGTTTCAGCCTCACCGGGGCCATCTCTGCCTCACCGGGGCTGTTTCAGCTTCACCGGGGCCATTTCAGACTCACCGGGGCTGATTCAAAGTCACTGGGGCTGTTGCAACCTCACCGGGGTCGTCTCAACCTCACAGGGGCTGTCTCATCCCCTCTGGGGCCGTCTCAACCCCACCGGGGCTGTCTGAGCCTCACTGGGGCCGTCTCAACCTCACCGGGGCTGTTTCAACCTCACAGGGTCCGTCTCAACCTCACCAGGGCCATCTCAGCCTCACCGGGGCCGTCTCTGCCTCACCAGGGCTGTCTCTGCCTCACCGGGGCCATTTAAGCTTCACTGGGGCCATTTCAGACTCACCGGGGCTGTTTCAAACTCACCGGGGCCTTTGCAACCTCACAGGGGCCGTCTCAACCCCTCCGGGGACATCTCAACCCCACCGGGGCCATCTCACCCTCACCTTGGCTGTCTCAACCTCTCTGGGGCCGTTTCAACCTCACCAGGGCCATCTCAACCTCACTGGGGCCATCTCAACCTCACCGGGGCCATCTCTGCCTCACAGGGGACCTCTCAGCCTCATGGGGGACATCTCAGCAACACGAAGTTTGGCATTCTGTCTTTTGTTGGGCTACTACTTGCTGGAAAAAATCTCCAGGCGTTTTTGGTGGCTGAATATCTGGTATGCTTGCTTGAATTTCGTTTTCAACTAAGTGCACAGGCTGCTTGTATGCCGTCTCTCAGTCAGGGTGGAAGCCATCCAAAATTGGTTTCAAATGTTCACACTGATGATGACTCACCACATACCAGAAGAGTATGAAAAAGTTTATTACATGATGAGGCTTTGGTCGGAGAGAAGTCTGGATATTACAGTAGGTCCCAAAAAGACTGAGAGCACAGGGAAAGGGACTAGCTTGTGGTCTTCATGGCAGGTCTGGGTGCTGTTGGCAGCAGCTTGTTTGATTAACACTTTACCCCTACCCCCAAGGGTAGAGCACCTGGACTTTCTCATCAGCTTTCCCAGGTTTAAGGTCAGGGAGGAGAAGGGTACATCCTAAAAACTTGCAACATTCAAACATCAAAACTGGAATCAGGCTCTTTATTATAAGTATTCCTTTCAACAGCGAGGGTAGAAACTAAGCACATACAAAATTTCTTTCAAATTTATCATCACTAGACTCTGATGATACTGGTTGTAAGAGATTCTGAAGAAGATGCAACGGAGAAATAAGGCATAAGTTTTCCTGTAAATGTAGCAGTGATTCCGTACAACAATGAGCAGGTCTTCAAATCATAAAATGAAACCTCTCCCAACTCATAGTCCAGAAAAACACCAATCTCTTTTAGAATAGAGAAAGGGCCAAATGTATGAGTCCAGCAGCCATTGCTTGGCGATGGTGATATGAGAGTATTTATGGGGAAGGATTCTTTACACACACCTAAGGAAAATTCACCTGTGACTCCTATGGTTACCACCCAAAAATGCCTGCCAGCATCAAATCCCTCAGAACTCAGGACAGCTGGGTAAGAGGTAAGTGCCTGGGGATTAAGAATGTAATCTGGTTTCCAGTATGTTGCCTGTTTTCCACTTATTGAGATAAGGAGGTCTGGATGGGCAGTTTCCGGATCCAGTGTCAAATCTGCCTGAAACGTGCGGATCATTTTATGCAGGCCCAAATAATGTGGGGGGAGAGTGAAAATCTCTTTCTTTAATTTATATGGAAAGATGGCTGGGGATTCTATGTTTTCATAGCTGTTGTGGATACTTTCAATACCTGTGAGTAAATCCTCATCTGTCTGCAAACACTTCTCTTCTATTTCACTTAACCGATTGCTTAGCCTGAACATATGATATGAAATTTGCCTTCCATTTTCAATTAGTTTTTCTTCAACATTATTCTCTTCTACAAGTAGATCATTATCAAATTCATTGTACTCTATTTCCAAGGAATACTTAAGATCATTACATTCATAGTCCAGTTTATTCCTCCATTTATTCATCTTTCTCTTCACTGCCAAAATATTTGCACCTTGGCATCTATATACCTTTACAGCATTTTTAAGGTGTTTAGTGAGGACCTCAATGTACCTTTTGAGCATCCCTCTCTGACTAGCTGCAGCTTCCTCAATGGGGATCAGGGGCTGATCCTGGGGGTCTAAGGAGCCCTTGCAGTGACACAGCAACAGCTCCAGGCTTTTCTCACAGAACAGGGTCAGAACCTCATGGTGCTTCCCACACAGGGGCATTTCTTCCTGCATTTTCCTCTGGCTCCCTGAGGTGGGGATTTGCTTAATAATCTCAGTCATATAACGTAATTGGGTGTTCCTCTCCAAGCTCCTGTCAGGGCAGTGGTGGAGGCAGACAGGACAGGGAAAGGTGCCCTGTAGACCTTCCCAGCGCTGGTGGATGCAGAAGGGACAGAAGTTGTGCCCACAGGCAATGGTCACTGGGTCTCTCAGGTAATCCAGGCAGATGGGACAGCTGGCCTCTGCTTGGAGCTTGGCCAGGGAAGCAGCAAAGGTCATGGTGCAGTGAAGGTGTCTATCAGAAACTCCCTTCAGTCAGTGTGATCCTCCAGGAGCGAGGAGAAGTGAGAAGCTGAGGTCTGCTCAGGCCTCCCTCTCTGTGGAAGTCAGTAGGAGCTTCCAAGAAGAGTTCCAGTGGGCAGCCGACATCCAGATTTCCAGTCACCTTCTCCTGTATCTAATGTCAGGTTCGCCAAGTGAAAATCAGCTGTGGACTCTCATAAAAAACCAAGCACCATGCAAGTCATAAGTGATTTCTGTGGAGGAAAAGATATCATCATTTAAAATTTCAAGCAGCATCGACCCTTCCCTTCTTGTATGAACAATATGTCAGGTAGTCCAAATCATTTCTCATGACAATATTTAAGGAGGAGTTAGAAGAAAAGTCTATTTTGCAACTAAAAACGAATTAGTCAATCTAGGCAAATTCGTCATTGCTCTCAACCATCACAAAAAGAAAAAAAGAAAAAATTGATCCTGTGCTGTGGGTAAGAGGGGATTTGTAAACCGGGAGCAAGGTACTGCCTACCAGAGGACACTTCTTTGTGGAGATCTCAGGTGAGTCACCATCACCATGTTGGACCAGGAGGTAAACCCCTCAACAGGGGACTTGGCGATTAAGAAGGAAGGGGGGTTCATTCAGCTCAAAGTCATTGGACAGGACAACAGTGAGATTCACTTCAAAGTGAAAATTACAACAAACCACAAGAAACCCAAAGAATCATGCTAAGATGAGGAGTTCCAATGAACTCACTCAGGTTTCTCTTGGAGGGTCAGAGAATTGCTGATAATCACACTCCAAGAGAACTGGGAATGGAGGAAGAAGATGTGAGTGAAGTTTATCAGGAACAAATTGGGGTTCACTCAATGGCTCAGATATCCTTTTCATTTCTCCTCAATCTTGTATTGTTAAAAAAAAGTACCCCCCACCCCCATCTCTTTAAAACCTCTGGTAATTTGAATTCTAGTGCCCATTATTCATTATTGTTGGTTTTCTTTGTGCTGAGTTTTGGTGATCAAGCCTCAGCCTCCTTCATATCACCCTCTCCTTTTGAAATATTATATGTGTGCACAGGGAGGCCACCCTTTTCAGGTCGGTGCATTTTGAGGCTTGTGATAAATGAGGTGGACCAATGCAAGTGTTCATAATAATTCTAATTGGCCCGGAAGTTCGAGCATGTGATTGCTTCACTCCTGGACTATGACTTTCTTTTTCATTTTAAATATATTTTTATTGATGTCAGAGAGGAAGGGAAAGGGAGAGAGAGATAGAAACATCAATGATGAGAGATAATCATTGTTTGGTAGCCTCCTGAACGCCCTCTACTGGGGATTGTGCCCTTGACCTGAATCAAACCTGGGACCCTTCAGTCCACTGGATGACACTCTATCCACTGGGGCTAGGGCCTGGACAATGACTTTCAGTGGGAGGTGGGAGTTCTTCAGTGAACTGAACTGTGGAAAAATGACCTTTCCTCAGCTTGAAGCTACTTTGAAACTCTGAAGGTCTGGCCCAAAAGAAGATTATCAGGTTGGAGACAAGATGACAGATAAGGTGAGAGTAAAGACTAATGCCAAAGATGGCTTCACTGAAGAGAAAGCATTTTAATAGAAAGTAAAATCTTTGCAGAAGATTCCAGGAAAGTTTTAATTTTTATTTAATAAAGTATTCATTCAGAAGTGTGTGTAACAGAACACTGCTCTTTTTAATATTTTTTGTAAAAAAAAAAAATAATCTTCACCAGGGAGCTCAGTTGGCTGGAGCATGGTCAGGATGTGTTAAGGGCTCAGGTTCAGTTAAAGGCCAGGGCCCATACAATAATTAAGCAATGAATGAAAAAACAAGTTGAACAAATCTCTCTCTCTCTCTCTATTCCCCCCATTCCTCTAAGTCTAAAAGGCAATTAATAAATAGAATATATATATATGGAATGGCCTGTGTGGCTCAGTTGGTTGGAGCGTTTTCCCATGCACCTTAAGGTCACAGGTTCCATCTGGGATTGTGTCAGGTAAGAGAAGCAACTAATTCTGGTATCTCTCTTACATTGATGTTTCTCTGGCACTCTCTCTCCCTCCCTCCCTAAAAATATATACTGTAGAGGGCCGCCTGGGAGGCACCTAGGCATTTTCTTATAATTATTGTCAGCTGAACTCTGAGCATAGGCAGAGCCACACCCTGGGAACATGCTTCCCCAATAAGGCTGGACATGTTAATCAGGCAGGGGCGGAACTAGATATGTAAATCTAGGCCTTTAAAATAAACCTGTTGTGTGGCTCAGGCTGCTTTTGCCGCCTCTCCATCAGAGAGGATGGCGCCCACCTGGCCCCAGCTTAAAATCTATTTCTGCATCTTGGTCTTTCTTTAATTTCTTAATCCCCAGCTCCTCCACTCAGCAAATGGACTGTTTCCTTTTCCATGCGGGACATGGAAAAGAGAGAAATAGCCCCCCCCCCTCCATAATATACCTACACTAGTAAAAGAGAAACATGCAAATTGGTGTTACTTCGCTATGCCCACCAGCCAATCAGGATGAGTATGCAAATTAACCCAACAAAGATGGCAGTTAATTTGCATATGCAGGCATGGAGCGAAGACTGATGGCTCCGGCCAGAGTGAAGACTGAAGACTGAAGAGGCTTGGCTTCTCCGCTGGGGCCGGATCAAAGGCCTGGGTCCCTGGTGCTGGAGGAAGACCGGTGCCGTCAGCCAAGGGAAGGAAGGCCTATTGCGTGAATCTTCGTGCAACTGGCTTCTAGTATATATATATATATATATCATACAACTGTTGGAGGGACTATACCATTATTTGTGAAGAAGTTTTGCCAGATAAATGAATATAAAACTCATCAGAGTTCTGAACCACCTATTTACAGGAAATATAAGGGATTGAGAAAACTCTAAAGAATAATGTTTCAACTTGATTAGTCCACTACATAGCCAGCTAGTAAGTGAAACACTGATTCTGGGTGTGAAAATGAGGACATTTCTGGGAGAGATTAATATTTGAATCTGTGGATGAGCAAAGCAGATGGACCTCCCCAATGTCAGTGGGCAACATCCAATCCACTGAGGGCCCGAAGAGAACAAGCACCTGGGAAAGCTGAATTCACTCTCTGCTGGACTGAATAAGGTAACACATCTACCTCCTGTCCTGGGATCTCCAGCTTCTCAGTCCTTCAGACCCATCTGCTCTCTGACTCTCAGGCCTTCCAACTATACCACCGTCTTTCCTGACTGCAGACCATGGGACATCTCCGGCTCCATAACCTTGTGAGCCAATATTTTATAATAAGTGTCTTTCTAGATACACACTATTGGTTCTGTTTCTCTGGTAAGCCTTTAATAATACACGGAGTAAGTAATCAGTAAAATCCTGACTGTAATAAACTCTACTGAAAATTTGATCATATTACTTCAACAGAAATATAAGCAGAAAGTAAAAAAAGAAATAGATACACACATGTTGAAGGCCCTAGCTGGTTTGGCTCAGTGGATAGAGCATTGGCCTGCTGACTGAAGGTTCCCTCTCCCCTTCAATTCCAATCAAGGGCACAAGCAGGTCTATTCCCAGTAGGATGAGTGCAGGAGGCAGCTGATCAATGATTTTTCTCTCATCATTGATGTTTTCATCTCTCCATCTCCCTTCATCTGTGAAATCAATAAAAATATATTTAAAAAAGTAAACTGTAGGAATTAAAATAGACTTAAAAGCCATAGAAATCAGTAATGTATACATCTAATTTCATTTTGAAATATTTGATCAAAGTTTAGTTGGAAGTTGGATATTTGAGGATTAAAACAACCTGGTTGATGATTATGTTACATTGAGGTAATGATTGGCATTAGTGGTATGTAAATTGCCCTGGCAGGTAGTTCTGTTAGTCCCAATATGCCAAAGTTTCAGATTAAATCCAAGGTCAGAGCACTTTACAAAAAGCAATCAATAAATGTATGACAGAATGGAACCACAAATCAATGTCCCTTTCTCATTTCCAACTTCTCTCTCTCTCTCTCTCTCTCTCTCTCTCTCGCTCTCTGTCTCTCTCTCTTTCTGCATTACCCCACCTCTCACTATAAAAAATAAACTAAAAAAATAAATAATTTTAAAAATTTTAATGAAGAAGTATGTAAATTAAGAGTCTCTTTTAGAAATATATAATGAAAAGTTTACAAGTAAACTCATAGAGATTTTCTGCCCAGAAATGGCAAAAGGTTGGTACGACTATAGGTAGAAGTTGCAGAAAGCTTATAGAATATGGGTTCTTTATACATGAGTTCATAAGATTTTCTCTCCTATTCTGAATACCTAGAATATTCTATGATTTACTTTTAAAAACCTAACCATTTGAATTCCATTTTAGTGTTTCTCTGCTCTCTTCTAGCCAAGAAGGTTTCTCCTATTCCTTTCCTTAAGTTTCATCCATTTCCCTTCATCTCAGAGTTCTCAGATCCACTTCATCTTTCTCCCTCACAGTTGTTTCAAACTGGTCCCCTTTCTCCACTCCAAATCCATCATCTGCTTCCCTGTTCACACATCCCATCCCCACCCAACAAATCTCCCATACTGAGATAAATTGAGATTGAGAAAAGACCAAGGCTGGCATTAAAGTGCCATCTGCTTGTAGGTTATGTGGGCTGGATTTCAGGTCTGATCTCAGTCCGCCTGAGTCATTGGGGATGGGTTTTTTGATCATCTGTTCCTCCAGAGACAAATGCAACCAGGAAAATAGCAACAGCTTCCCTTTCAGTTTGGTGTCAGCATACACATCAATTTAGGTAAACCTCTTGGAACCTCTGGTTTTACTTTTTAAATATATTTTTATTGATTTCAGAGAAAAAAAGAGAAGAGAGATAGAAACATCAATGACCAGAGAGAATCATTTATAGGCTGTCTCCTGTGCGCCCCACCTTTGGATGGAGTCAGTAGCCTACGTGTATGCCCTTTACCAGAATCGAACCCGGGCGCTCTATCCACTGAGCCAAACCAACTAGGGCAGAACCTCTGGTTTTAAACAAAAAGAATTTGACACCAGACACTGAGACATTATAGAAAGAGGATTCCCACAGGCAGCTTCAGAGCACTTTCCACAAGGGTATTGACCTAAGGGGTATTCATTACCCCATAGGTCAGATTGGGATTCTGATATCTGTATATTTTGCAAGCATTTACATGATATAGGGCAAGGCTAACTGAGGGACACCAGCAATAATGAAAGCACGTGTCTAATAAAACTCATCATACCTGTACTTTGTAGGTCCCTGGTTTTGCTTTAAAACAAAATGATCCATGAGCATCCGTCTCCACGGTGACCAAAGACTTGTCCTTGTCTTGAGAAGATAGGACAACTTTGTATTTACTCATCTGCTTGACAGTGTCAGGGAAACGAATGATTGATATCTGGCCGCAGACACTGAACCTGCAACAAAGGGACCATTCATTCCAGCATGAGAACTCAATTATAACAGGAAAGGTGCTTATCAACCAAAATTACATGTCCATCTTCCAGCCCTTGTCCCTGAGACTAGATTCATCTTAAAAGACAGGAATGCAGCCCAAATGGTTCCAGTTTTAAAGGCAACCTTTGGAAAGATCGGACCTCTTTCTAATAAGGGGAAAGGCAGAGTGGGGGCCCAATGCAGGGCTGTGTGTGTGTTCTGGGTGACATCTGACAACCCCCTACGGTGGAAGTGATTTTTAGAAAATCTGTAGGTGATAAAAAAATGTTTCAGGTAATTGAATCTTTGGCAATGGAGCAGCCTTGGACTGAGAATATGGGCTAGTCCAGCCGTGGGCAAACTACGGCCCGCGGGCTGGATCCGGCCCGTTTGAAATGAATAAAACTAAAAAAAAAAAAGACCGTACCCTTTTATGTAATGATGTTTACTTTGAATTTATATTAGTTCACACAAACACTCCATCCATGCTTTTGTTCCGGCCCTCCGGTCCTGTTTAAGAACCCATTGTGGCCCTCGAGTCAAAAAGTTTGCCCACCCCTGGGATAGAGCATTGGCCTGCAGACTGAAGAGTTCCCAGTTTGATTCAGGTCAAGGGCACATACCCAGGTTGCAAGGTCAATCCCCAGTTGGAGGAGTGCAGGAGGCCCCTGATCAATGATTCTCTCTCATCATTGATGTTTCTATCTCTCCCTCTCCCTTCCTCTCTGAAATCAATAAAAATATATTTAAATAAAAATACTAATAAAAGTAAAATCTTTTCTTCCTTTCCAACTTGGGCCCAGCATAATGGCTCTCGAAAAGAAGGATGAAGAGAAGGGCCTTTGTGCAGATGATTTTGTCAGGATCAATGGGCAAAACATAATGTTATGGGTTGACTTCAGCGAGATAGACCACCAACACAGCCTATTCTTTATTAAGCTGGCCAGCTGACTATAGTTACAGCACGAAGCAGAGGCTGAACTGCAGCCCAGACTATTACAGGAATTACATTTTATTATTAAATTTTGTGGAGGCCCAGAGACAAATGTGTCTTTCAAATTCTGGGCCCCCCAATATGGAGGAAACT